>NW_024881942.1:402500-521607 GCF_019059575.1 Amphibalanus amphitrite | reverse complement strand
GGGGCCCACCGACATTTGTCCAACCCTCGGAGATTGTCTACCGCAGACACAAACACTTTGTCACCGACTGACAGCCCTATCCTGACTGCCCTGATCCTTGTACCTCTTTTGAGACTCCTGTTTTTCCCGCACTCTAACCTCTCTACCTGGGATGAGAGAATCCAGGGCCTCGTTTCATAAAAGGAATTACTTACGGCGTTCCGTCAATTATGCCATTTGGCGTATTTGATGCCAATTCGGTTTCATAAAGCCGGAGACCGGAGTAATTCACGCCATCGAAAGTACGGAGCTTCATTTACGGCAAATGCTCGATTCCGGACCAATTGATGCCATTTGGGTTTCATAAACGACGTAATTAACGCCAAATATTTATCAAGCTCTTGATATCAGTGGTGTAAACTACGCACAAAAATGTTGCGTGATTTTGAATTAATGTGAAGATTCGAAGCTAATTTTTAATATATTTTATAATGTTGAGCCCGGTGAGGAAGAAAGAACAGCCAAAATGAGAAAAAGAAACTGCAAATCCTCTGTACCAGTCGCTTTTTGTGGCCACTATCGGAATTTTGTTTCTTCGCCGCGCCGCGCCACTTTCGTAGTTAGACACTTCTGCTTATCTGGCTTTCTGCTGTTTTTAATATATTGTTTTAATAAGGATGGTCATCAATATCAACTTTGTTTTTTCATAAATAATTTTCAAGATTTAAATTCAACATAATTGTTTTATAAATTCTCGTAAAAAATAAGTGTTGACATGAAATTGTAATTTGTAGGACGCTTGATAAATTACGGTAACTACGCAAATGTGCTTAGTTACGGAGGTGTAAACAATTCCAGTTGTGGCTTTGTGAAACGGATTTATTTGCGCTCCGTAGTTTGAAAGGGTGTGAATTACGGAAAGGTGTAAGTTACGGCAGAGTTTTATGAAACGAGGCCCAGATGCGTACGAGGGACTCTGCCTAAAAACAGCTCCGCCGGGTGCACTGTGTCGTGCTCTGGGGAGTCGTGCGGTACCGGAACAAAAAACGGGATACCTTTGTCTCAACAGACCCAGTCCTCTGCTTATAGAGACCTCTCTTGAAAATGTCTACCGCTTTTTCAGCCGCGCCATTGGACTTCGGTGACAGACAAGGCGTTGTCAAATGACGTATGCCATTTACCTTACAGAATGTTTCGAACTCTGTTGACACAAACCCCTGGGCATTATCTGACACCAGAACCTCGGGCACGCCCCAGGCTGCAAACGAAATACGTAACTTCTCGAGCGTGGTATACCAGTGTCAGCTGAGTGCACTGGAAAAACATCAATCCACTTCGAGTGAGCGCACACCAGCACTAAGAAAAGTGCGCCGTTGACAGTGCAGTGATCTATATGAATGCGCTGCCAGGGACGTGTGGGCCACACCCACGGGTGCAGTGGAACATCGGGAGCGCGACCCCGACACTCCTGACATTTTTCACACGCTCTCACCAGCTCTTTTACATCGTCATCGAGGCGCGGTCACCAAATATACATGCGTGCTAACATTTTAGTCCTCGTCTCCCCAGGGTGGCCTTCATGCAACATCTTCAACACCCCCGGCCGACCCTGAGGAGGCACCACGACTCGTGCACCCCACAGAACGCACCCATCTTCGATACTGAGCTCACCGATTCTAGACTTGTACGGTTGGAGCTCTAACCCGAGACTCGTCAGCTGGTGGCCAGCCGTCACGCACATACCGGTACACTCGCGACAAAACAGGGTCCACGCTGGTCCAGCGACGGATCTGGGCCACACTGACCGGGGACGAGTCTAGAAACTCCATTAAATGGAGCGTCTCCGCCGGCAGAGGCACGGTCTCTGGCGCGGCAGCTCCTACTGGGAGCCTACTTAGCGCATCACAGTGCACCTGCTTCGAGGCCGGCCGGTACTCAAGACGGTAATCGTACGCGCCGAGCATCATAGCCCAACGAACCATCCTGGGCGAGGCCATCACCGGTAAGGGTTTTTGCTCACCAATGATCCCCAGCAGTGGTTTGTGATCCGTGTGAATTTTGAACGAACGACCGGCGAGGTAATAATGCCATTTCTTAACGGCCGTGATCACTGCCAGTGCCTCCCGGTCAGTCTGAGAGTACCGAGCTTCCGTCTGACTGAGTGTGCGCGAATAGAATGCCACGGGCCGCTCGCCCTCTGGAGTCAACTGGCTCAGCACGCAGCCGACAGCCTGCGGCCCGGCGTCATGCTACTACGACCGGCAGAGTCGTGTCAAAATGACTCAGAACGGGTGGGTACACCAACAGCGACTTCGCCCGCTGGAAAGCGTCACTTTCCTTCGCCGTCCATCTCCACCGCTGCCCAGAACGGAGCAGCCGATACAGAGGAGACAGGTGGTGGCCAGGTGCTGCAAAAACCTACTGTAGTAGTTTATCAGTCCTAACCACATACGCAGCTCCTTGACGTTACGAGGCTCTGGGCATTCAAAATCACGTCTACTTTCTCGGATGTCGTGTGCACGCCCTGACTACTGACTTTGAAGCCCAGGTAAGTGATTTCACTCACCGAGAACCGGCACTTAGCCCGGTTCACACGGAGGCCTGCCTCCTGCAACCTGTGCAGAACCTGACGGAGCGCTGAGTCATGCGCCTGCTGGTCCCGCCCGCCACACACGATGTCGTCCAAAAACACACCCACCCCGGGCACACCCGCCAACACGGACTCGAGAGTGCGCTGGAACAGAGAGACAGCGCTAGCATAGCCAAAACTCAGGCGACAGGGCCGCAGTAGGCCCCTCGGTGTATTTACCGTGAGAAACACGCGGGAACGCTCATCTAACACCAGCCGGTTATAGGCGTTTTTTAAGTCTATTTTTGAGAACACGGTGCAGCCAGATATTTTGGAACACAGCTCCTCGATGCGTGGAAGAGGGTACTGTTCAACATGAGCTGCTTTGTTAACAGTCAAGCGGTAATCCCCACAAATGCGGACTGAAGACCCGCCATCTTTAGGTACGACTACCAAGGGCGCCGCCCACTTACTGTGTCTGACCGGTTCCCACAGGCCGTCCTCGATCCCCTTCTCCAGCTGGGCGTCCACCTCCTCCCGGTAGGCCAGGGAACGGTGCGTGGCTTGAAGAATCTCGGCTGCACCCCCGGGTCCACGTCGATGCTGACTTCTCCGCCGGTGTAGCAGCCCAGTTCTTCCTTGAAGACGTCCGGAAACTCCCGTAAGATGTCGTCCACTCTGCGGGTCTGCTGCCCGTCGAGCGACTGCGAGCGAACCTGGCAGATGGCCGGCCAGTCCAGACGAATGTACTCCAGTGTGACCAAATTGGTTTAGCGTTAGGGGAGGATGTATAAAAAAAGTCGTACGAGGATGTCACTATTTTCAAAAAACTCGTCTTCAGCCTCATTTTAGGTGCAGTTTTTACAGGTAATGTGGGAAAAAAACTATTCATGACGTCAAGTTCTGGTGGAAAGTAAAAAACAAAAAAAAACAAATGTTGTCAATAAAGATGTAAAAAACGACATTGCAAGCGCGACAGTACGAGTATGACGGTGCGAATCGTACATCGGAACATTTTCTGTCTTTATTCCTACACTAGGTACGTGGTATCGACGTAGGTATGCTTTCACGACAAAACGTCGTGATGATGTAATTTTAAAATTTCTGAGGATGTCATTATACTTTTCATTGGGGGTGACTTTCCCCGCAACATCACCAATTTGGCCACACTGATGTACTCCAGCCAGTTCCTCCCGAAGAGGCACGGGCCAGATCCGTCGACCACGACGAGAGGAAGACGGGCCGACTGGCCCGCGTAGTCGATGTCGACCTCCACCTGGCCCAGGACTGCGATCGGTTCCTCGCTGTACGTCTTGAGCTGCACCGAGCAGGGCTGCAGCACAGGACCACGGTCCGGCCAGAGTCGATCGAAGTCTGCCACAGAGCAAACCGAGACGGCGGCCCCCGTGTCGACCTCCATCTTCACGGCTGTCCATCCAGAGTCAGGTCCACCAGCAGCGGAGGTCGTCGCTTCCCGAGCCCCGTCTGCAGATGAAACAGGGAGTAGACCTCATCCTCCGGAACTCTGGTGGTTTCCCGCCGGTCGTCACCGCCGTGCTCGTGCCCCAGAGTCTCGACATCGACGGCCGGCTCGACGTCACCCTCCAGCTGATGCAGCTGCTGGGTCCACCTGCTGCACACGGCCCTGATGTGCCCCGTCCGACCGCACCGGAAGCACTGCTTCGTACGGAACGGGCACGACTCGGGCCGATGCACACTGGTCGGAAACGCTCCAGCGAGAGGCCAGCGGCCTTTCCGCAAAAGTTTTTTGCTTGTGTAACAGCTGGAAGCTGTGACATTTTTTTTCTCCGTACGTCAAAAAGGACATCTCTCACACTCTATACGTAAGGACGATCGCACTGCCTGCCGCGGCGCTGAGCCGGCGTGGGGAGGGAGTCGACCATACGATCCCCCGACCCGTCGGCCGGTCACCATTAAGCGAAGATCAAAGGCTCGCCGAAGGGTGGAGTACAAACACACCCATCCGGGCCGGCGCAGCTACCGCCGACGAACGCGGCGCAGTCGGAACCACCTGCCCTCCGGTGCTGGCTAGTGCGAAAAACGCCGCGTCCGGCACTGGCAGGGACCGACATCCGGCGAAAATCGAGTGTGAAAACGTCATCCGGCAGGAGACAGCTGAGACGGATGAGCCGTGCAAGTGGGGATGACGTCACGTTCCGGCGGAATGGAGGGCGGAGGGTGACAGTCTCGACTCCGGATGCGAGACGGGATGTCGCCAATTTTCTGCCCCGGTCGGGGAGGCCTGGCGACGCCCGGAATCTCCGGCCCGGAAATCACAGGCGAACAAAACTCAACGCAGAAGGAGAGAGGGGAAGAGACTGCGGCATCAGACCACGGAACAGACCCGAGACCGACCACCGGAGGCCGACCACCAGAGACAGAACGCCTCGGGACTCGGCGCGGGACACCGCCCCCGCCCGGCTTCGGCCGAGCGGCCTCTCTGCTGATCGTATCATCACTGCACCGGACCTCAGCTGGAGTGGACAGCAATCATCAAACACTGTCAAGTGAGTCATCTCATCTGTCCGCCTCATCAAGACTGCCTCCCCGTCATGGACAATTCACCTCCCATTTACCCATCGGATGTCTCTGATCTGATTACAAATGCCACTCCCTGGGGTCTAACCTGAGCCACCATTAGAGGGTAATGGATTTAACATCGTGGGAGTGTTATTCGGCAGGGAAGGGAGGCAGATGGTCGCTACTTCCGCTCCCGACCGAGCAGCGGCAGTGGGGTCTGTTTGTAAAGACGGGGAGGGGCTAATGGCCTGACTGTCCGGCCTTGTCTATGGGATAGACAGAGGGTTGAGGGACAGCCGGGCGGGTTAGTAATGGTCATGTAGGCTAATGGCTCACCATTACATTGGTATTGGGTGGCACTATCTGTCGGCCATCACGCGCGCGGTCCGGCCGCAGTGGGGTGTGGGATTCGAGGGGAGGGGGGAACAGGTCAGGTGGTATCATTTTTTGGGGCGCTGGTCACCATTGACGCGTCAAACTACGTCAGATGACGTCATGACAGTTCATTGGCGATGTTTGTAATTAATCTTTTTTTCGCGGTGAGGGAGCTAGGATTAGGTTTAAGGCTAGGTTTGTATCGAGAATGGCGAGTTGACTATCTCGATCGCAATGCAACCGTTTAGGACTTGAGCTTGACCACTGCTGTATCGCCCGTTGTAATATAGCGTGAAAATTTAAC
Organism: Amphibalanus amphitrite; assembly: GCF_019059575.1. Taxonomy (NCBI): domain Eukaryota; kingdom Metazoa; phylum Arthropoda; class Thecostraca; order Balanomorpha; family Balanidae; genus Amphibalanus; species Amphibalanus amphitrite. The sequence goes on along the minus strand of NW_024881942.1, from coordinate 515,839 downwards.
AATCTGTCTGGAAAAAAAAGAAGGGAGGGTTACTCCAGATATGTTGCTGATTCGGATTCACAGAGACCGCTAACGTAATTATCATTGAGTCGTCATCGTCGATCACACGGCCTCACGCCGGCCTCACCCACAGGTTCACCGATTAAATGGGACTACGCCACGGCCGTCTGATCATCAATCAACGGAAATGCAATGATCACCCACTCACGACGCGACCATCACAGATACATTTTTGTTTTTTGAAGCTAGCAGGTCAGCATAAGTTGTTTCATAATCTAACTAGTTTGAACTCGGTAGGCCAGCGTATCAATCCATTGTCAATCTAGTGTTAATTCCAAGTCTGTCAATCGATTCTCAATTCTTACAAGTGCTATTCGAGATAAATCGACGGTCAGCGTAGGATCGCCACATTCCTGGGACAGATTCACCATTTGGATAAGGTTTGATACGAAGGCGGCCCAAGAAGGTCGTGACGTGTTCAGTTACATTCGGATAAGGAGAGTAAACATAAACATCAAACATTATTCTGCTCCTTCGGCAGCTCAGCGCCAGAACAAGAACGCTGGGGGGTCTGAATCGCCTTCCGGGTTGTTATTAAATCAGCATTGAGGTCGTTTCGTGATTCGCGTTCATATAACCGATACAAATCTGAATCACCTTTTCAATCGTTATAAATTTATCGCTGTTCGTAACCTGTCAATCAATCCCCCTTTCTCTCCTAGCATTATCAGTACCTAACGGATATTGATGCCAGCTCCCCCTTCGAGGTATATCAAAGAATAACGTGGAAATGTTACGGTTGCTAAATTGATGCATCATTTGAGACAATGGATCATAAACATCAAGCGAGTTACCGTTCAATGTGACGTGATTATGTCAAAAATGTCACCCTGCTTGCACACGCCTAGAGTTGGTTACGGAGGGAAGCGAGAAATTACCGCAGCTCATGTCCTTCATGTAGAATAAAGAATTTGTTCTATTCAGGTCAGATTGTCCCCAGGCCACCTTACTGAACGAGATGCAGATCCTAATTAGCTGATGTTGGACCTGTGAGCTTTTCTCTAAACTGAGCGATTGTAGTCCGCGCGAAATGAAAAATGTATGACCTTGACCTTAAACATGACCTTAAACAATTAACAGGTCAATTGACGCACCAACGGTAGCACCACTAGCGCCACCTACAAGATCCATTGCCTTCGGCACAAACTCCGACAGCGCTCAGATGCAGCTGGACAGTACTAGCAGTGCCGCCTAGCGTGAAATAGACCAAGCTGGTTCCCTAAACTGCCGCAAGAGGTCCCTCGTGTCGGCACGCAATTGCGTGTGACTGACTGAAATGAGTGGTGAGTGAGAGGGCGAATGTGAATGATCATAGTGAGAGAGAGAGAGAGAGAGAGAGTGAGCGAGAGAGAGAGAGAGAGAGAGAGGAGAGAGAGAGAGAGAGAGAGAGAGAGAGAGAGAGAGAGCGAGAAAGGTTGAGTGAGCGAGAGAGTGAGTAAGCGAGAAGGTGAGTGAGCGAGGAGTGAGTAAGCGAGAGAGTGAGGTGAGCGAGAGAGAGAGAGAGAGAGAGAGAGAGAGAGAGAGAGAGAGAGAGAGAGAGAGAGAGAGAGAGAGAGAGAGAGAGAGAGAAAGAGGGAGGAGGATGTCGAAGCAAAACGTTTTAATTCAGTCTTTACAAAGATCGACCCCATAAATGAAAGCTTTTGGTACGAATGAGATGCGTGGCACTCTACTGCCACCTAGCCCGTGTAACCTACAACTACATCCACTAGGCGGCGCCAAAAGCGTCGATGAGTCGACGCTCGATGAGTCGATGAGTCGAGAATGGTCGCCGGTCAGGTGTGGAACAAGGTCATATCCCCGCTAAGCTCATAATTACAAGCATTTAAAAATGGTTATCATCTAACTCTCTGCGTTGGCTTAAATTACAGATATCGTATAGATTCGATGAAATATCTTTTGTTTAAAGGACTCAGAGCAATAACAAACCAAAGGTCTGAGTTTCAACTTCGTTTCAACATCTAACATATGAGGGAATCAAACAAGATAGCTTTTGATCACAGGGCACATTCTCAAATGATCTAAATAACATTTAGTGATCATTGCATTGAAATTACACTTAATTTATCGTAAACATCCGAGTAGGGTATGATACTTCATTGCAAATCAGTAGGCAAGGTGTGAATTGCTAATGTAGACCAGAGGAAGCCAAGGGCGTGGGCAGTAGATCTCACATCCAGTCCCGTCGGATTGGAGAGCGCTGGCCCAGCAAGCCCTCAGCTCAGCGGAATCGCGAACAATGCACAAACATGGACCTGCTGAGAGAAACGAATTATCTGGTAAGACAGCTGGACGAACCCCTCTTTCAACGATTGACCCACGCTGACCTCAGTAGGAAGGCGGACAAATTTGCGGGTGGTCAAAAAAGGGGGAGAAATTGACAGCAGTCACATACGATCAAAATTTTAGTAAATCTTGGTGAACAACTCTACGGTCTAAATCTGGGAGAAACAGGTTACCTTCGTCAGTCGAAACCAAACTCTACATCGCGAGTCAGGTTAACATTAGATTAGCAGACAATTATAGGCTAAAACAGGAATGGGGAAATTAATTGTGTTATGATTGAGCGCGCATCACTAAAACTTTGACATTGCCACCCCAAGCCTAGGAGAACAGTCATCTCATGTCAAGCGTGGTGTGAAAAGCTACTGACAACTGTACTTATACGAAGTTTTGGAGGGACACACTGAAATTTATGAATTCAGATGATAAATCAGTAACATGCAACAATTCAAGTCATATTATTCCCAGTAACATCCGTTAGTTGATCTCTTTCTATTGACATGATCTATTGAACATGGAATTTCAATGTCAATGACCATTGACCCCTCAGGTCACACTAATCTCATATCTGGCCTTGGATGCTAGCAAAACAGTTTCAGACCAGTGCGGTTTCACTTAAAAGGGATATCCTGGAATTGAAATTTATAAGGCATCATTGAACATGACAAACTTTGTCAGATGGCGGAACAGATACAACGAAGGGCTGTCTATCGGATTGTCCTCTATCCTGGACAGCTACCTTGACTGAGATTATAATAGCAGGTTTGCCAGCAAAAGTACCCACTAGGTAAATAAATCAAATTACCATTAACACTGGAGAAATGGCAATGAGCGTACTATTGATTACACCAGTCTTTGCCGAGCCATCAATTTAGTTTGAAATTAGCACCATTCTCCATTGGACGGTTCCCATTAGCTTGTTAAAGTTACTGCTCTTGCCTTTTTTTAATTTAGTCTGAATGGGTGAATGGGCAGAGTTGAGAAATCAGAGCTCGCACTAAGCATAGCTTGTTGTGCTGAACTCGGCCTGCCAACCGACCGCGCAATTCCAGTTGCATAGCATAAAATTGTCAGAAAGTTTAACCTGTCCTCAAGACTGGAAGTGGACACAGTCCCCGCTTGATTTGATATAACCATTTCTCATTGCTGATGTTCCCACTCGAATAATTGGATATCACATTTGCCAAAATTTGTATACCTTCAACAACATAGCAATCGGTAAACCGAGCTTCCTTAAATTAGAACACCACAAGTCGATTGCCAATTGCAAGTTAATAAATCATCTGGTCGAGTATGTCAATAAAATCTGCATTATAAAATTGACTCTCATAAATCGGTTCAGTAAGATAACAGGAAATCACATGAATTGGATTGTTTTTAAATCGAAATGCAAAATTGAGACTAATCCGGCGCACTACCTTAGAGTTCCCTTGATGCAAATACTTACGACCCCAGAGAAATTTGCGACAGCGTGGCGAGGGACGCCAGTCAACAATCCACATAAAAATATTCATGATCACAAATGATTGGGCACTACCGAGAATTGCTTCATTGAAACCACGGGGAACACTCAAGAGAGTCAAGTTGAAATTCCGACCAAAAGTTGGCGTGTCCAAGGTTAGACGATGAGAAGTCAGGATGTACCAACCGCCGACGACACGAGCTTATGACGTCATTACTGATCAACAAGTGTAAACACAGTCTGTTTCCTGGAATATGACGTCACTGAGTGAATATAGCAAGCTACGGTGGAGACGTTTCGGCTGATAGGCGTAAATATCGTGTAGATGAAAGGAGTAGTAGATGGTCTGAGTATTTGGCGGCGCAGATTTCTCTATCCAATGATTTTTTTTTGTGTTCATGTCGCGGGAAACAAATGACTCGTACCGCGCAGCGGTGCGCACATGGACTGAAGGGATTCTACGGATCAGACAGGTAAGGAGATACAGAAGGAGTGACTCTGAAGTGGTCGATAGATATTGAAACCGGAATTACACAAGGAGGAAAAGATCTAAGGATGGATGCTAGCCGAAGAGGAGGTATGTTGCAACACTTTCATGTGTTTTTGACTCTGCTGATACGTCTAAGTCTACTAGGATCGGAACTGTCTCACGTTACGGAAGAAGTAAGTATGTTAGGCAGATATCGGAACGAAGAACGCCATAAGACGCCCAAGCTGAGAGGTGGGTCAGAGAGAGACGGGGCGAGGGAGCACCCCGCCCAAGGTGAGTGACAAATACGAAGAAGATGATAGAATAATAAGGCGAGGAGTAATACCGCCGGGATGAGGTAAGTGATAAGTCCACCGTCGGAAAGATCGCAGCATACATCACTCATGACGCTAACGCGCTTGAAAACACATCTGCAGGACAGAATTCCACGGCGTCGGATAAAATTGCAGGATAGATTCAGTCATGGAGTCTTTCGAATCACACCGGTCAATGATTCAAAGGCGCCACTTGCGGGTGCCATGACTGCATGAGAGTACTGAGTAGGTGCCTGTCTATGAGCCCGGTGAGACTGCGGTCGTCGGGGTAGCAGGCTTGTGTCCACCGGTTCGTTGGGTGAAAACGCGTAAGACGGTCTCTCACAGAAGGGCTGCAAGGGTCAGTAACCAACGTCCGGCCGCGGGGTTTTAGTAGGGAAACAGAGATGTGCCGTGAGCGGCAGAGGTTGACGGACCAATCATAAGCCACCGAGGAACGCTAATAACTGACGCTACCCGCGTCGATCTTAAGACAAGTAATCGGGGTCAAATGATGTAGGTGTTCGAAGAGAGTGGGCCGGCAGAGATTGATTGAACCAATCACACCCATCGACGAACGCTAATAATGTAATCGCTACCTGCGTTGCACCTTTAGACAAGTAATCCGGGTCAAGTGATGTAGGTGTTCGAGGATATTGGGCCAGGGAGCCCAAGAGGTGCTAGGAAGAGCACACACGATTCCAATGTTGGAATGTGGCGCGATAAGTCGTTGGGAGGTAAGAGTAAGCCTAGATGAAATTCACACTAATCACGGAGTCTATTGAACAAATTGCGTTTATTGTCCCTGATATGTACCGCTGGAGGGAGTTAGAATAATTGCTGGGAGGGACTGAGAGGTCGACGCGAGATCAAATTTATTGTAGTGGAATGAGAGAGGTATGACAAAGAGAGTGGGTCTGAGGGAGATTGAGGTATGCGTCATATAGTGTAAGGACCAGCGGGAGATCTAATCTCAGCATTGAGGGCGACATTAAATGGGGATGTACTCGATTACCTTTGGGATGATAGGCATTAGAAAGGGAGAGAATTGTGGGTAGCTATCAGGTATCAGATGGTGGCTTCAGGTTATGTCCTCAAGGGAGGCATCAAAATTATATACTTTGGGGAGACTTCCGTGTCCTAAATTCCTTATGAGACAGATACCATCCTAGGCAGTGAAGACTATATGTTGACAAGCGACAAGCCAGCCTCATTATAAATATTGTTTGTGACGAGCCCCAGGCGCAAGGAACGGTGGCGGAAAGGAATCGGTCAGCTTGAAACCAACGGACCGATCATCAATTGAAAATGGGTGTGCAATTGCGTTTGAACAAGAGAGAAGTCAAACAGCAAGAAAATCAACTCGTTAATCAACCATTTGAGGATCTACCAGTCGAAAACACTCACCTGAGGTTGTTCCAGAGCACGGCGCAGGTCGGCAACCATCTCGGAAAGAAAACACCCCCGATGAAAGAAATTTTATTAAACAATATTTTTTTTTTTGAAAACATACTCCCCACCGCTTCCGGACCCCCTGGGGGCACTCATCACATTCGTGGCGCCCAACGTGGGGCAATGGCTTTGTTGCATGCAACATGAAATCAGCAGAGTTGCACATACCCGAACCCAAAGAAAAAAATTCAAGTTCGAAGACTGGAGGAGTTATGGAGAGCAAACACGTTGTATCCACTAGCTATGAAGACGGGATATAATCCAGCAGTCCTGAGGAGTTACAGTCCAGAGGAGTTGCAGTCCAGTTGCATGCAACATGCAATCAGCAGAGTTGCGCATACCAGAGCCCAAGAAGAAAATAAGATCGCCGACTGGAGGAGCTGCGAAGAAGAGACACGTTGTATCCACTGGCTATGAAACCAGGATGCCATCAACAGCCCAGAGGAGTTGCAGCCCAGTTGCATGCAATATGCAATCAGCAGAGTTGCACATACCCGAACCCAAGAAAAAATCAAGACCGAAGACTGAACGAGCAATAGAGAAGAAACAGGTTGTACTCACTGACAGGACAGGACATCATCAAACAGTCCAGAGGAGGAAGAGGAGTTGCAGTCCAGTTGCATGCAACATGCAATCAGCAGAGTTGCGCATACCAGAGCCCAAGAAGAAAAATACGATCGACGAACTGGAGGAGCTACGGAGAAGAGACACGGTGTATCCACTGGCTATGAAAACAGGATGTCATCAACAGCCCAGAGGAGTTGCAGCTCAGTTGCATGCAACATACAATCAGCCGAGTTGCACATATCCGAGCCCGAGAAAAACAGGATCGAAGACCGGAGGAGCTACGGAGAAGAACCACGTATCAACTGAGGTCATGGCTATGAACACAGGATATAACCCAACAGTACAGAGAAGTTGCAATCCGGTTGCACACAACATGAAAATCAGCCATGTTGCACATACAGGGACCAATAAGAACGAAACCAAACGCTAGAAATCAAGGAGGATACCAAGCTACATTCAAGAACACTATTCAAGGAGGTGATAGTCAAGATGTCCGAAAGTACTTCAGCTGTTTCGAGGCGTTGCAAGTTCCGTTGCATGCAACACAATTTAGCAATGTGGCACATACCCGAAGCCAGAAAACAGGACCGAAGACAGAAGAAATTCAAAAAATACTTCATAACATCCAAGAAGGTTGAGGTTAAGAGGACACAATTGAATCCGGCTATCGAGAAAGGTTGCAGTTCTGTTGCATGCAATCAGAGAAGTTACGCATATCCAAACCCAGAAGAACGAGGTCAAAACTTGAAAATTTAAGGAGGAACATTAACAATTACGGAGTTAGTGGTCAAGGAGACAGAAGCAGGTCCAGCTGTTCAGAGACATTGCAATGCGGTTGCATGCAACACGGAACCAGCAATGTTGCACAAATCCAAATCCAGAAGAACGAGACCGAAGACCGGAGAAGTAAAAAGAAGTATTGGCGTTGGGTCCAAGAAATCTGCGGGCAAGAAGGAAAGACGGATCCAGTCGTACGGTGGCGTTGCAGTTCTATTGCATGCAACAGCAACATGGACTCAGCAATGTTGCACAAAATCCAAATCAAGGAAAGCGAAATCTAAGACGGGTAAAATTAAGAAAAGCATTGACGTTGCGTTCCAGGCATTGATAATCAAGAATGAAGAATCGTACCCAGCTGTTCAGATGCGTTTCAGTTATGTTGCACGGAACCTACAATCAACAGTGCTTCACCTAACCGAGCCAGGAAGGGGAGAAAGAAGACTGAAGAAGATGAAGAACCATCATGACATCTCAAGAAGTTTGCGATCAAAGGGACAAATTTGAACCCAGTTATTCAAAGGGAACTGCAGTCACAAAATGCAACATGCAATCAGCAGAGTCGCACCTATCGAGAAGCCGCCCAGAAAGAAACAAGATCGACGGTAAAGGAGATTAGAGGAGACACTGCACTACGAAGAAACAAAGACAAGATAACATCTAGAGGTTCGAGAGGAGCAGCAATCTGATCACAAGGATCCAACTCGTACATGCGCAAGCATATGTTACTGGTTTAGCCCAGATCACAACAAGATCAAGATCAAGAGTGCAGGAAATGCAAGACATTTGACAATAAAGTGAAATGGCAGATGAAGAAGAAGCAGTGGGAGCCAGCCACCGGGAAGGGGAGGTCCTGAGCTGCTACACAAGAAGGTTCCCGAATCCGCAGCAACAAGTAGTCGGAAAGATCGTGGCAGTTTTTCCAAACGCGGGAGGAGGAACCTGAGAAGAAGCCTGCGCCGTCGGGACGACTGGAACGCGAAGAGCAAAGCCTGCCTCCAGCGAGCAACGGGAAAATCTGAGGGGGAGATCAAGAGGAGCGGGAGGAAACACACCAGCCATGCTACGCTAATCTTGCGGTTCCAAACTCCACAACAAAAACTGACCTGGCGTTGAGTACGGTAAAAGGGAGAAGTCTACGTGCCAAGAGCAAGTCGATCAGAGCAAAGCCAAGCAATCGGACAGGAATGGCGACGTACCGGACCTCAAGACCGCAGGGGTTCAACAAATACGACAACCAAGCCAGGCGAGAGAGGGACTTACTCTGAATATGTGCTACAATTACCACCACCCGCGGCACCGAGCTTTCGAATGCCTCCCGAGAGATCAACAGCATCAGGGAAACTGACATCATCGTTCGCATGGGGATCAGCGTGACGAATGGACGCAACTTTCCTTCAACTTCCACAGGAAACAACACCAGGATCTACGGGAATCTCAATCAGAGATGATCGAAGACAGCCTGAGAAGAAAACAGCTAACCTGGTCACGAAAGCCCACCACCTCGCTACAACATCAACATCATGAGACATGGACCGACGTATAAAGTGTTCTCGTCGAAAGGAGGTCCAAAGGAAACCAGCACTGATTTTTGCGTCACTCGTCAGACATCATCAACAGCAAGCCTCCCAAGTCGCGGACGTGGCTCTTCGGTCCGCCTCAGGTCATGCGATAACCGGTTACCTGAGAAACAGCAGTAAAATTCCAGTTAGGAGTACAGAAGAAGACATGACGCCTCCCCACACGCCGAATTTCACCGTGACGCCATCATCGGAGTTAGTTTCGTCCGAAAAAAAACAGCATCATCGTCGAGCGGTCAAAAGAAAGCTTTGAATCTCTGTAGCCAACAAAATCATCCTGGAGAACGGAAGGAGGCGACACTCTAAAAGAAAGCGGCGGCCTCTACCTAACCGGTGTCGGAGAAGGAGAGACCAAGATGGATTATTCCAGGAGGAAACATCACTCCGAGAAGTGGAGAAGTCGACCAAGCAGTAACGAAGGAATATCCAACCGAGCCTGAAGAGAAAAACCAGCCGATCAGCAACGCCATCAGCATCTGAGTCGAGACAAGCCGTGGAAAAAGTCACCCACCAGCAGAAGACTCCCCTAAACTACCCACCGCCCAAGGAGGAGACGCCGAAGACCAAATATCAAGACCACCAACTGTTACGAAGTCAAGAAGTCGTGGTGTCAGCGAACAAAACACTCAGATGTCTGGCTAAGCGGGAAAGAGGATGAAGAAAATATGGATCCGAAGATTCTGGGTACCAAGACGCTCGATTCGGATCAGAAGAAACAGCTGCAATACACATCGATGAACATCAAGAGCGCCTTCATGGACCTGAGGACGTGATGTCATTGAACCATCGAACATCGTGTTGAGCTGACCTGCAACAAACCAATTCGAAGACCGGTATAAGTCGCACTAACACCGAAAGGAATTCATGGAAACCAGAAGTTCGAGGCATGCGGGGCAGCTGAGTGAGTCGAACGAATGGGAACGCACAGAGCAGCTGGTGAAACAGGAACAGGCCGCCCAGATAACTGCAATACAGAAACAAAGGCATGGTCACCAAGGAGAGGTACGGAGAGTTGATGTGCTCCATGGAGGACGAACAACAAACCCCAGTAACACCAATCCTGCTCAACAACCATCCCAAACCCCATCCTACCCACTCCAAGGGTCATGTCCAACCGCCTTATACTTTCCTTCTTCCCCCCTTCGACCAAAGAAGCACCCTCCCCCTTCTCTTTTGTTCCAGGTACCAGAGCAAGCAACGTTACCACTGTGGCGTTGAGGCGTGCAGCTCCAGAGCACCCTCGCGGGTTACCGCCACCGGACTTCACGACAACAGCGCCCAACCATGGCAGAGCCAGATCGATCAGGGCGTTGGCAGAGGCGTTGCTCAAAGACGCCCAATGCCCTGGCGCCAACAAACCGGACTTCACGACAACAGCGCCCAACCATGGAGGGAACCAGATCGACCAAGGCGTTGGCAGAGGCGCTGCTCTAAAAGCGCCCGATGCCCTGGCGCCAACAAAGCGGACTACACGACTACGACGACCGACCCCGGCCTGGACACGAGCAACCAAGGGGGTCACGCCAGGCGGCGGTCAGGGGGAAGGCCCAAGACATCTCGTCCAAGTGGCTACCAGAGGGTCACAACGGGCCGTCGTACCAACATGGAGCGACGTATGTACCGATGCGACAATATGCGCGCGGTGTGTCATTAGGTTTTATGTAGGGGTAGATGTCCGATGGTGTGTAGTACTTAAAACAGATGTGTTGTGCTTACTCGTTACCGGGCTTGTCAGGCAACCACCTTACGAATGTTGGGGGAAAAACGATTAGGACATGACCTGCTGTAATTAACTCGGGGGATGGAATACCGAAAGGGGGAAGTGTCACTAATGGGATGGTTAGGGTGTAAGCTAGGTTAGGGCAAATGGTGGCAAGGGGACTGACCTCGGGGGGATGGCGGCACCACAACCAGCTGTCGGAGGATCGAGGAGACGTTACCTATGGATTCCAGAAACAGCACCCTCGCATCGCAGGGAGGCAGAGGACGTCAACGTCCTAGCCAAGGCAGAACGAAGAAGGCCAGCCGACTACCATGCAGAACAAGCCCATCCTTAATTATGGGGGCACAATTAAAAGAAGAAGCCTGAAAATGTAACAGCTGGAAGCTGTGACATTTTTTTTCTCCGTACATCAAAAAGGACATCTCTCACACTCTATACGTAAGGACGATCGCACTGCCTGCCGCGGCGCTGAGCCGGCGTGGGGAGGGGGTCGACCAAACGATCCCCGACTCGTCGGCCGGTCACCATTAAGCGAAGATCAAAGGCTCGCCGAAGGGTGGAGTACAAACACACCCATCCGGGCCGGCGCAGTGGCCGCCGACAAACGCAACGCAGCCGGAAACAGCTGCTCCCGGTGCTGGACCAGCCTCCCGACGCCTGGCGCCACGCACATCCTGCCGACGCAGCTGACAGGAAGGTGGGAGGATGTCGTTGCGGTCAGCCGTCCGGCACAGGCAGGGACCGACATCCGGCGAAAATCGAGTGTGAAAACGTCATCCGGCAGGAGACAGCTGAGACGGATGAGCCGAGCAAGTGAGGATGACGTCACGTTCCGGCGGAATGGAGGAGGAGGGCGACGGTCTCGACTCCGGATGCGAGACGGGATGTCGCCAATTTTCTGCCCCGGTCAGCGAGGCCCGGCGACGCCCGGAACCTCCGGCCCGGAAATCACAGGAGAACAAAAACTCAATGCAGAAGGAGAAGGGATTCAGACAGACCCGAGACCGACCACCGGAGGCCGACCACCAGAGACAGAACGCCTCGGGACTCGGCGCGGGACACCGCCCCGCCCAACTTCGGCCGGAGCGGCTTCTCTGCTGATCGGATCATCACTGCACCGGACCTCAGCTGGAGTGGACAGCAATCATCAAACACTGTCAAGTGAGTCATCTCATCTGTCCGCCTCATCAAGACTGCCTCCCCGTCATGGACAATTCACCTCCCATTTACCCATCGGATGTCTCTGATCTGGATTACAAATGCCACTCCCTGGGGTCTAACCTGAGCCACCATTAGAGGGTAATGGATTTAACATCGTGGGAGTGTTATTCGGCAGGGAAGGGAGGGCAGATGGTCGCTACATTCCGCTCCCGACCGAGCAGCGCGGCAGTGGGGCGTCTGTTTGTAAAGACGGGGAGGGGCTAATGGGCCTGACTGGTCCGGCCTTGTCTATGGGATAGACAGAGGGGTTAGAGGGACAGCCGGGGCGGGTTAGTAATGGTCAGTGTAGGCTAATGGCTCACCATTACATTGGTATTGGGGTGGCACTATCTGTCGGCCATCACGCGCGCGGTCCGGCCGCAGTGGGGTGTGGGATTCGAGGGGAGGGGAACAGGTCAGGTGGTATCATTTTTGGGGCGCTGGTCACCATTGACGCGTCAAACTACGTCAGATGACGTCATGACAGTTCAATTGGCGATGTTTGTAATTAATTTTTTTTTCGCGGTGAGGGAGCTAGGATTAGGTTTAAGGCTAGGTTTGTATCGAGAATGGCGAGTTGACTATCTCGATCGCAATGCACCGTTTAGGACTTGAGCTTGACCACTGCTGTATCGCCCGTTTGTAAATATAGCGTGAAAATTTAACAATCTGTCTGGGAAAAAAAAAAGAAGGGAGGGTTACTCCAGATATGTTGCTGATTCGGATTCACAGAGACCGCTAACGTAATTATCATTGAGTCGTCATCGTCGATCACACGGCCTCACGCCGGCCTCACACCACAGGTTCACCGGAGTTAAATGGGACTACGCCACGGCCGTCTGATCATCAATCAACGGAAATGCAATGATCACCCCTCACGACGCGACCATCACAGATACATTTTTTTTGAAGCTAGCAGGTCAGCATAAGTTGTTTCATAATCTAACTAGTTTGAACTCGGTAGGCCAGCGTATCAATCCATTGTCAATCTAGTGTTAATTCCAAGTCTGTCAATCGATTCTCAATTCTTACAAGTGCTATTCGAGATAAATCGACGGTCAGCGTAGGATCGCCACATTCCTGGGACAGATTCACCATTTGGATAAGGTTTGATACGAAGGCGGCCCAAGAAGTCGTGACGTGTTCAGTTACATTCGGATAAGGAGAGTAAACATAAACATCAAACATTATTCTGCTCCTTCGGCAGCTCAGCGCCAGAACAAGAACGCTGGGGGTCTGAATCGCCTTCCGGGTTGTTATTAAATCAGCATTGAGTCGTTTCGTGATTCGCGTTCATATAACCGATACAAATCTGAATCACCTTTTCAATCGTTATAAATTTATCGCTGTTCGTAACCTGTCAATCAATCCCCCTTTCTCTCCTAGCATTATCAGTACCTAACGGATATTGATGCCAGCTCCCCCTTCGAGGTATATCAAAGAATAACGTGGAAATGTTACGGTTGCTAAATTGATGCATCATTTGAGACAATGGATCATAAACATCAAGCGAGTTACCGTTCAATGTGACGTGATTATGTCAAAAATGTCACCCTGCTTGCACACGCCTAGAGTTGGTTACGGAGGGAAGCGAGAAATTACCGCAGCTCATGTCCTTCATGTAGAATAAAGAATTTGTTCTATTCAGGTCAGATTGTCCCCAGGCCACCTTACTGAACGAGATGCAGATCCTAATTAGCTGATGTTGGACCTGTGAGCTTTTCTCTAAACTGAGCGATTGTAGTCCGCGCGAAATGAAAAATGTATGACCATTGACCTTAAACATGACCTTAAACAATTAACAGGTCAATTGACGCACCAACGGTAGCACCACTAGCGCCACCTACAAGATCCATTGCCTTCGGCACAAACTCCGACAGCGCTCAGGATGCAGCTGACAGTACTAGCAGTGCCGCCTAGCGTGAAATAGACCAAGCTGGTTCCCTAAACTGCCGCAAGAGGTCCCTCGTGTCGGCACGCAATTGCGTGTGACTGACTGAAATGAGTGGGTGAGTGAGAGGGCGAATGTGAATGATCATAGTGAGAGAGAGAGAGAGAGAGAGAGAGAGAGAGAGAGAGAGAGAGAGAGAGAGAGAGAGAGAGAGAGAGAGAGAGAGAGAGAGAGAGAGAGAGAGAGCGAGAAGGTGAGTGAGCGAGAGAGTGAGTAAGCGAGAAGGTGAGTGAGCGAGAGAGTGAGTAAGCGAGAGAGTGAGTGAGCGAGAGAGAGAGAGAGAGAGAGAGAGAGAGAGAGAGAGAGAGAGAGAGAGAGAGAGAGAGAGAGAGAGAGAGAGAGAGAGAAAGAGGGAGGAGGATGTCGAAGCAAAACGTTTTAATTCAGTCTTTACAAAGATCGACCCCATAAATGAAAGCTTTTGGTACGAATGAGATGCGTGGCACTCTACTGCCACCTAGCCCGTGTAACCTACAACTACATCCACTAGGCGGCGCCAAAAGCGTCGATGAGTCGACGCTCGATGAGTCGATGAGTCGAGAATGGTCGCCGGTCAGGTGTGGAACAAGGTCATATCCCCGCTAAGCTCATAATTACAAGCATTTAAAAATGGTTATCATCTAACTCTCTGCGTTGGCTTAAATTACAGATATCGTATAGATTCGATGAAATATCTTTTGTTTAAAGGACTCAGAGCAATAACAAACCAAAGGTCTGAGTTTCAACTTCGTTTCAACATCTAACATATGAGGGAATCAAACAAGATAGCTTTTGATCACAGGGCACATTCTCAAATGATCTAAATAACATTTAGTGATCATTGCATTGAAATTACACTTAATTTATCGTAAACATCCGAGTAGGGTATGATACTTCATTGCAAATCAGTAGGCAAGGTGTGAATTGCTAATGTAGACCAGAGGAAGCCAAGGGCGTGGGCAGTAGATCTCACATCCAGTCCCGTCGGATTGGAGAGCGCTGGCTCAGCAAGCCCTCAGCTCAGCGGAATCGCGAACAATGCACAAACATGGACCTGCTGAGAGAAACGAATTATCTGGTAAGACAGCTGGACGAACCCCTCTTTCAACGATTGACCCACGCTGACCTCAGTAGGAAGGCGGACAAATTTGCGGGTGGTCAAAAAAGGGGGAGAAATTGACAGCAGTCACATACGATCAAAATTTTAGTAAATCTTGGTGAACAACTCTACGGTCTAAATCTGGGAGAAACAGGTTACCTTCGTCAGTCGAAACCAAACTCTACATCGCGAGTCAGGTTAACATTAGATTAGCAGACAATTATAGGCTAAAACAGGAATGGGGAAATTAATTGTGTTATGATTGAGCGCGCATCACTAAAACTTTGACATTGCCACCCCAAGCCTAGGAGAACAGTCATCTCATGTCAAGCGTGGTGTGAAAAGCTACTGACAACTGTACTTATACGAAGTTTTGGAGGGACACACTGAAATTTATGAATTCAGATGATAAATCAGTAACATGCAACAATTCAAGTCATATTATTCCCAGTAACATCCGTTAGTTGATCTCTTTCTATTGACATGATCTATTGAACATGGAATTTCAATGTCAATGACCATTGACCCCTCAGGTCACACTAATCTCATATCTGGCCTTGGATGCTAGCAAAACAGTTTCAGACCAGTGCGGTTTCACTTAAAAGGGATATCCTGGAATTGAAATTTATAAGGCATCATTGAACATGACAAACTTTGTCAGATGGCGGAACAGATACATCGAAGGGCTGTCTATCGGATTGTCCTCTATCCTGGACAGCTACCTTGACTGAGATTATAATAGCAGGTTTGCCAGCAAAAGTACCCACTAGGTAAATAAATCAAATTACCATTAACACTGGAGAAATGGCAATGAGCGTACTATTGATTACACCAGTCTTTGCCGAGCCATCATTTTAGTTTGAAATTAGCACCATTCTCCATTGGACGGTTCCCATTAGCTTGTTAAAGTTACTGCTCTTGCCTTTTTTTAATTTAGTCTGAATGGGTGAATGGGCAGAGTTGAGAAATCAGAGCTCGCACTAAGCATAGCTTGTTGTGCTGAACTCGGCCTGCCAACCGACCGCGCAATTCCAGTTGCATAGCATAAAATTGTCAGAAAGTTTAACCTGTCCTCAAGACTGGAAGTGGACACAGTCCCCGCTTGATTTGATATAACCATTTCTCATTGCTGATGTTCCCACTCGAATAATTGGATATCACATTTGCCAAAATTTGTATACCTTCAACAACATAGCAATCGGTAAACCGAGCTTCCTTAAATTAGAACACCACAAGTCGATTGCCAATTGCAAGTTAATAAATCATCTGGTCGAGTATGTCAATAAAATCTGCATTATAAAATTGACTCTCATAAATCGGTTCAGTAAGATAACAGGAAATCACATGAATTGGATTGTTTTTAAATCGAAATGCAAAATTGAGACTAATCCGGCGCACTACCTTAGAGTTCCCTTGATGCAAATACTTACGACCCCAGAGAAATTTGCGACAGCGTGGCGAGGGACGCCAGTCAACAATCCACATAAAAATATTCATGATCACAAATGATTGGGCACTACCGAGAATTGCTTCATTGAAACCACGGGGAACACTCAAGAGAGTCAAGTTGAAATTCCGACCAAAAGTTGGCGTGTCCAAGGTTAGACGATGAGAAGTCAGGATGTACCAACCGCCGACGACACGAGCTTATGACGTCATTACTGATCAACAAGTGTAAACACAGCCTGTTTCCTGGAATATGACGTCACTGAGTGAATATAGCAAGCTACGGTGGAGACGTTTCGGCTGATAGGCGTAAATATCGTGTAGATGAAAGGAGTAGTAGATGGTCTGAGTATTTGGCGGCGCAGATTTCTCTATCCAATGATTTTTTTTGTGTTCATGTCGCGGGAAACAAATGACTCGTACCGCGCAGCGGTGCGCACATGGACTGAAGGGATTCTACGGATCAGACAGGTAAGGAGATACAGAAGGAGTGACTCTGAAGTGGTCGATAGATATTGAAACCGGAATTACACAAGGAGGAAAAGATCTAAGGATGGATGCTAGCCGAAGAGGAGGTATGTTGCAACACTTTCATGTGTTTTTGACTCTGCTGATACGTCTAAGTCTACTAGGATCGGAACTGTCTCACGTTACGGAAGAAGTAAGTATGTTAGGCAGATATCGGAACGAAGAACGCCATAAGACGCCCAAGCTGAGAGGTGGGTCAGAGAGAGACGGGGCGAGGGAGCACCCCGCCCAAGGTGAGTGACAAATACGAAGAAGATGATAGAATAATAAGGCGAGGAGTAATACCGCCGGGATGAGGTAAGTGATAAGTCCACCGTCGGAAAGATCGCAGCATACATCACTCATGACGCTAACGCGCTTGAAAACACATCTGCAGGACAGAATTCCACGGCGTCGGATAAAATTGCAGGATAGATTCAGTCATGGAGTCTTTCGAATCACACCGGTCAATGATTCAAAGGCGCCACTTGCGGGTGCCATGACTGCATGACAGTACTGAGTAGGTGCCTGTCTATGAGCCCGGTGAGACTGCGGTCGTCGGGGTAGCAGGCTTGTGTCCACCGGTTCGTTGGGTGAAAACGCGTAAGACGGTCTCTCACAGAAGGGCTGCAAGGGTCAGTAACCAACGTCCGGCCGCGGGGTTTTAGTAGGGAAACAGAGATGTGCCGTGAGCGGCAGAGGTTGACGGACCAATCATAAGCCACCGAGGAACGCTAATAACTGACGCTACCCGCGTCGATCTTAAGACAAGTAATCGGGGTCAAATGATGTAGGTGTTCGAAGAGAGTGGGCCGGCAGAGATTGATTGAACCAATCACACCCATCGACGAACGCTAATAATGTAATCGCTACCTGCGTTGCACCTTTAGACAAGTAATCCGGGTCAAGTGATGTAGGTGTTCGAGGATATTGGGCCAGGGAGCCCAAGAGGTGCTAGGAAGAGCACACACGATTCCAATGTTGGAATGTGGCGCGATAAGTCGTTGGGAGGTAAGAGTAAGCCTAGATGAAATTCACACTAATCACGGAGTCTATTGAACAAATTGCGTTTATTGTCCCTGATATGTACCGCTGGAGGGAGTTAGAATAATTGCTGGGAGGGACTGAGAGGTCGACGCGAGATCAAATTTATTGTAGTGGAATGAGAGAGGTATGACAAAGAGAGTGGGTCTGAGGGAGATTGAGGTATGCGTCATATAGTGTAAGGACCAGCGGGAGATCTAATCTCAGCATTGAGGGCGACATTAAATGGGGATGTACTCGATTACCTTTGGGATGATAGGCATTAGAAAGGGAGAGAATTGTGGGTAGCTATCAGGTATCAGATGGTGGCTTCAGGTTATGTCCTCAAGGGAGGCATCAAAATTATATACTTTGGGGAGACTTCCGTGTCCTAAATTCCTTATGAGACAGATACCATCCTAGGCAGTGAAGACTATATGTTGACAAGCGACAAGCCAGCCTCATTATAAATATTGTTTGTGACGAGCCCCAGGCGCAAGGAACGGTGGCGGAAAGGAATCGGTCAGCTTGAAACCAACGGACCGATCATCAATTGAAAATGGGTGTGCAATTGCGTTTGAACAAGAGAGAAGTCAAACAGCAAGAAAATCAACTCGTTAATCAACCATTTGAGGATCTACCAGTCGAAAACACTCACCTGAGGTTGTTCCAGAGCACGGCGCAGGTCGGCAACCATCTCGGACAGAAAACACCCCCAAGGAGCAAAATTTTATTAAACAATTTTTTTTTTTGAAAACATACTCCCCACCGCTTCCGGACCCCCAGGGGGCATCATCACAGATCCGCCTATTATAGCAAAAACGTGTCAAAAGAGGAAGCACAATAACTGTATATGTTATCACATGATACCTTTCATTCACTGTACGTAAAACTGGTGCAGCATCGTGATCTTCGCCCAAATGACTCGCTTCACGAATAGGACCCCCCAATTCCCAGTGCTCTGGAGCCGCCCCTGGTAAAGTTATGAACTTGAAATTTTCAGGGAATGTGTCCAATTTAGTTTTAGGAAAAGTCGGAAAATTTCAGCATCGTAGCTTCAGCGGTTTCGGAGATATTCCCGAAAAACCTGAGGGGTGGATAAAAACAACCCCCCCTGCCACTAATAGGGTTAATCAATAATACACTCTGATAATATGACGAAGCAGGTATATAAGCAATTAGTGCAACCCTAACTGATCGCTACTAAGAGACATGCTGAACCTAATTTGACCAAATCTGCACCTAATCTGCACCAGATAAGCACCAAATGTGTACCAGATGGCCGTCGTGAAAACGGTTATTATGTCCAACTGAGCACGCCGTTATGCTGAGTCCCGTGAATATGAATCAGTAAGGTAAGGTTAGACGTTATATAAATGCATGCTGAACTTATATTGACATTGATGTCGCTCCCTACCTTTCATTCGACCTGGACTGGACGTCACCAGGAACATATGTAATTACTGGCGGAACACTCGTTTCACGATACCTATAAACGTTGGTAATGCAAATGTTGGCAACAAATGTCGGCAACAAATTTCTTTAAATGGATTTAAAAAGATTAAGCTGAAATGACTTATATCTGGTTATTTTGTTTGGTTATTTGATAATGGTTATTTTTAGCGACCCTTCTATGTGTATTGCGCAGTGCTTTCTAATTGATCAAACTGAGAACGCGACTGTGCATATAAATTAACGGTACCCGTTTCTGCGTTACAGCCATATGTGCCAAAGACTGCGATAGGGACCGGGGCTTCTGCACCAGACCAAACGAATGCAGGTAATTGACGTCCATTCTTTGACCAGGCTCGCAAAATGTATTATTCGTATTCATCTGTATTTATTCATATCAGCCATTTCCAGTTAATGTTAGTTCGAAAAAAAAATCAATAGCCGCGTGATAATTTGTCGATAGGCTAATCAGGTAAGTCAAGTTATGTGAGGTAAAATTATAAAAGGTCCGTTTACCGTTCTGTTATGAATATTTCGTGCTTAGTATTTATAATTTTGCTCATAAATTGCTGCATCATAAAATGTACTGAATCAAGATTTTCAGTGAATATAAAGTCGCATGTCTTTCTGTCTGTGGATTATTTGTCCCGTGCGAATTCCCCTAACCTGCGATGACGGCTGACGCTCCCTCCCCAGTCGCCTGTTCCTGGAGATGCCGCCCCGTGCGAACTGTCCCCGCCACGTGCTGACATCCCCACCCCTCTCCGTGGAGGTGTCGCCCCGGCTGGCGCGGCACGCGCTGTGACCAGTGCGTGCGGCTGCCCGGCTGTCGTCACGGCACCTGCAGCGGCCCCCTCGAGTGCCGATGTCGGCCCGGCTGGGCGGGCTTCCTCTGCGAGCGAGGTGAGCGTCCAACGCCGCGTATCAGCGCCCGACGATTCGCATTAGAGCCCAACGCGGACGTGGCTGTCAGCGCCCATCACCGCGTGTTAGCCCCCAATGCCGCGTTCCAGCACCTAACCTGCCTACTATATGCCGAACGCCACATGCTAGTGCCCTATTTGCTACACCTTTTAACTGCCAAATATAGAAATACATAATGCACATTGCACACAGTTCAGTAACAGTGCAACTGATTTCAACAGTTCGGTATACAGTGCACCGCTAGTTCGGCCGAGTGCGTGACATTCAGTAATAGTGCAGACGTTTCCAAAATAGTGCAATCAATTTAGATGATATTACGCTCAAATTCAAAGGAGTCCCTTTTGGTCTCGAGTAACCCGTCCCCCCCCCCCCCCGGTCCCCCTCCAGTAGGAAAGTGATGTTGTTGCAAAATACCCCAGCAACTGCCCTGTTAAATATTGGGTTATGAGAAATGCACAGCTATAGCCTATAACTAAACTGTCTTTCTTTCCACCGACCACAGCCATCTGCAGGCAGAACTGCAGCAAGCAGCACGGCTTCTGCGAACAGCCCGGTGTGTGCAGGTGAGAACATGACTAGGGTGCAGCCCCAAGTAACGGGACAGTGGCCATGACACATGGACGTGCCATGGACGTGTCATAAGCCCTCACCAATGCTCATGGCCCATGGTGAGGGCCTATGACACGTCTGACCCGTCATCCTTGCTGCTCGAGGTCAGTAACCTCTGTGATCACTGATCGGCGACCTCTGTGACTCGTGACCTATGTGACCCGTGACTTCTGTGGTCCGCAACCTCCGTGAATCGTAATATCTGTGATCCGCGACATCTATGAACTGTAACCCCTGTGACATGTGACGTTTATGATCTGTGACCTCTGTAACTCGATTACACTGTGACCCGTGACTTCTCTGATATATGAGCTCTGTGACCTGTGACCTCTGCTGTGACCTGTGACCCTCGATCTCTGTGATCTGTGACCTCCGTGACCCGTGCCTTCTCTGATATGTAACCTCTGTGACATGTGCCCTGACCTCTGATGTGACCTGCGACCCGTGACCTCTGTAACCTGTGACCTCTGCTGTGACCTGTGACCAGTGACCTCTGTGACCTATGACCTCTGTTAACCCTTGACTTTTGTGATCCGTGACCTTTGTGACCGGTGACCTCTGTAACCGGCGATCTCCGTGACCCGTGACCTCTGTGACCCGCAAGCCCGGCTCGTGACCTCTGGCTCACTCAGAGGAGCTTGGCTGGCACGGTGACCTGTGTGACCCCTGTGACTGTTGTGACCTGTGTGACCCCTGTGACTGCTGTGACCTGTGACCTCCTGTCCTGCAGGTGTGAGCTTGGCTGGCACGGTGACCTGTGTGACACCTGTCTGCCGTACCCGGGCTGTGTGAATGGCAACTGTACCCAGCCCTGGCAGTGTAACTGTCACAGCGGATGGACCGGCTTCCTCTGCGACAAACGTGAGAAACGTCCCCACAAGCGTGCGCATTGAATAACCCCATTTAGCTCTAAAGTAACCGATGATCGCTATCGTTCATTACAAAGAAATTTTCCCGCGCTGCGTGTTAGGCTAAATGCACCCCTAAGAATAATCAAGACGTAAGTATGGTACGAAGATACCCAACTGTTAAAGCTATTGCCGTTGACGGAAATCTTCCTTGAACGGCAAATAAGGACCTAAAAGCGTGACTGTGTTTGTAGTTTTCAAGCGGAAACGGGAATTATAAATCTTAATCGCCAAACGAAGCAAGACAATCTGATCAAAACCTTGCAAAAAACTAATAAATTCGGTCCGTCCGTGCCGGTCTGATTCCCACACCACCCCCCGGTGACCGGCCGCTGCTCGTGTTCACAGCCACGGAACCGTGTCCGGCCGGTAACGACCCCTGCAAGAACGGCGGCACCTGCGAGATGGTGCTGCAGGACGGCCTGCCGGCACCACGCTGTGTCTGCACCACCGGCTTCAGCGGCGCCACCTGCGAGCTGCAGGACCCTCCGCTGGAGTCCCCGGGCGTGCCCTCCCGCAGCACCTGGGCCAGCCGGTAACCGGACAAAAGATCGTAAAGCAGAAGATCGTATGGCAGAAGATCGTAGGCAGTTGATCGTATGCAAAATATCGTAATGGATAAAGATCGTACGACATAATGCTCGTATGGACAAAAGATCGTATTCGCTAAAGATCGTCAAGGAAAATGATCGTATGTCAAAAAGTCGTAATGGATAAAGATCGTACGACATAATGATCGTATGGACAAAAGATCGTATTCGCTAAAGATCGTCAAGGAAAATGATCGTACGCCAAATGATCGTATGAGATAAAGATCGTACAGTCAAAATATGGTATTCACATGGCAGGCACCGTTCCGTGCTTCTATCCTCAGGATACTGAAATCCTTCTCCTCCACGCCGCAACCTCCCTCCGGGCTGGACAGGCAACTTTATCTCATGCGGGCTGCTCCCTTGGAGCGGCACCGCTGCTCCCGAGGGAGCGCATCCCGTAGCCGGGTGCAGTGAGTGCCTTGGGGCTGGGTGGCCTGTCCTCTGGACGGGCTCAGCCCCGGCGACTCACTAGGGTGCCTGCCCAGACCAATGTCTCCCCCTATATCCCGCGCCCCGCTGGACTATTCAGCCATACGAGCCCTGCTGGGGGGGGGGGGGGGCAGATTCTGCCCCCCTGTCTAACTTCCGAACCGATGGTCGTAGAAAGACGGGGAAAACGGCAATCGAAAGCTCTCAACAAGGCGGATCTAAAGAGCCCAATTTTTTTTGCTTGAGTAGGTCAGAGGTCAGGTCAAGGTCAGGTCAAGGGTACAAAATGCAAATTTCTACAGTATCGGCCTTGCACTGTACTTGCCGAAGAATGGTCTGAGACTGATTGCCCAAAACGTGTTCTTAGACTACCAAGACAATATTCGTTGCAAAAATGTCATTCAAAGGTCAAGGTCAAGGTCAGGTCAGGTCAGGTCAGGTCAGGTCACCAAAAACAAAATATAGAAAAGGGCATGTGCGACACATGTTTTATGGGTCATTTTAATCATAGAATTCAATAGGCACAATCAATAAGTGATATGGACCACCTCTGGATAAATTTGGGGTCGAGGTCAGGTCAAGGTCAGGTCAAGTGAGGTCAAATTTTGAAGTTGGTTGTTAAGGCCTAAAAAGGTGTCTATCTGATGCAGTTTTTCACGGCGAATCGAATG
Source organism: Amphibalanus amphitrite (assembly GCF_019059575.1). Classification (NCBI taxonomy): domain Eukaryota; kingdom Metazoa; phylum Arthropoda; class Thecostraca; order Balanomorpha; family Balanidae; genus Amphibalanus; species Amphibalanus amphitrite. The sequence continues at coordinate 492,361 of NW_024881942.1, read as the reverse complement.
GTGCTATTTTTGTTTCCGTATGAGGTCTAGAACTTCCAAAAAAGTCATTTTTCAAAAAAATATGTGCCGTGACGTCATAAAATTTTGAATAACTCCCACATTTTTGAACTGATTCTTCTAAAAATTGGTATGTAGGTGCACATAGAACACTTCTCTGACATATATTCCGGTTTTTCGATACCTTCAAAATTTTGGATTTTAAAATTATTTTTCCAAAAAAGTCAGTTTTTTGAAAAAAATTTGGGCCAAAATCCAAAATTTTCAAAAAACCGAGATAGCCATTTGTTAGACACAGTAGAATCACGTATAACCTTTTTTGTTACGTCTTGATTCCTTTAAAATTGAAGATTTTAGCGGCGTTTGAAATTTTGCCGTTTTTGAGGCGAAAATGGCGAACATGACGTCACTAAAACGTCAATTTCTCAAAAAAAAAAATCCCGACGGATTTCGCTCAAAATTTCAGGGATCTTGTCAAATTGATGTATGATAAAATACTGAAAGTTTCACGTTGCTGGCGTAACGCGTTTAGAAGTTATTAGCGAAAAACTGGAGGGGGGCAGATTCTGCCCCCCCCCCAGCGGGGCGCGGGATATCCTATCATCCTCCCGGCTCTGAAATGGTCTCATTGGACCGAAAGGGCCTAACCCAACAAAACAAAACAAACAAACAATCACATGGCACATGGTGCAGCCCAACTCCAGCGCATACAAAGCTTATCAATTTCTATGTTCGCTTAGTAAGTGGCTGTCGTAAGCTCGACCATACATTGATGTTATTTCAGAGCTTAGATGGCTCAATGACACCTAAAAGCAACGCGTTGTATATGTTACGGGTCATATGCTAACTTGGGCAGTATGCAAACTACCCGGGCAGTATGCATACTACCCAACAGCCCGGGCAGTATGCATACCGCCCGGGTAGTATGCATACTACCCGACCCCTTGGGCAGTATGCATACCGCCCAAAAGCTTGGGCAGTTTGCATACTGCCCGCTTTCCGACTTTAAGTTGTGTAATCAATGTCCACATTAAGAATATAAATGGCTCTCTAGATAACAATAGATCAACCGATAATAATTTTTGCCGTCAAACATGATCGATCGATCGTAGGATGGAATGAGGATTGGAATAAAGTGTTGAAGCTACTTTTTCCCAAATCCATTGTTGAATAACCAGTGGCCAACAATTACAAGTCGTCATTGTGAAGCGTGAACTGAGTGAAAAGAAACGACGATATAGTGTCAGCATTTGATGGCTTAGGTTTGGCACCTTGACCGTAGAGGGCGTTATTACTATAGGGCTGCGGAGTCGATGGATTTTCAGATGATTCCGACTCAGACTCCGACCCCAGCTTCAAAAATCGACTCCGACTCCGACTCCGACTCCAGCTCCGACTCCGGATGTTTCTATCAAAATCCATATCATGATAGGTAAATGAAGTTCCAAGTGGATATTTGTTTTATTTTGCCTGAATTGAAACGATCTTTTTGAGTTCTAAGGCCTTGCATTGCAAATATACTTTATAAATAACATGCAGAATTAAAAGTAGGTTTTGGCGAATCCGCCGTCTTCTGTATGCTCTCGCCGTAAACGCTCGTCCAAAACAAGAATTGACCTTTGTTGAACAAAATCTGATTTGGAAAGGTCAACGAGCGTAGTGTTGTCAAGCGAACAGGTGTAGGGCATGCCATCGAGCCATGCAGCGCTAACTCCGATTGGGGAGTCGGAGTCGGTAAGATTTTGGCCACTCCATTTCCGACTCCGACTCCGGGTAAAACTGTCGACTCCGACCGACTCCGACTCCGACTCCGACTCCGACTCCGACTCCGACTCCGCAGCCCTGGTTATTACGATTTCAATACCTAGTGCTGCATGAAATCATTTATATGTAAGACGTTGCAAGTTCTGAGGAAAACTCACCAAAGTAAATTTTGAAAAGCCATCTCACTTTCGGAACACAATTGCACTCGCAGTTCCTTGGCCAATTCAGCAAACGAAGGCATCTGAGGCGCCCATTGTCATTAACCCGCGCCCCGTAGGGCTACCGGCGGACCCTACCACCCGTAGGGGGGGGGGGGGGGCCGTATCGGCCCCCCCCCTAAGATCTCGGAAAGTTACCGGCCGATTTTCAAAATTCAAACGGCGTTCGATAGCCCCACCCGGGAACTACCTTGTGACCAAATTTCATTGACCTAGGTCAAACCGATGACGTCACAGGTCAGGTCAAAGGTCAGATTTTCACCGTTCACAGGCAATTCAAGAAATGTGCTGTGAAAGCGAGTAAATTGGTAATTTATTGAAAACCATCGATGGTACATTGTTCGTCAAACACATACTTTGCTATCTGAGGTCACTGATACCAGGTCAGGTCACAGCGAGGTCAGGTCACCGGGGGTCACAATATGAATGTGTCGTGTGATACATGTTTTATGGTCCATTTTACATGACAAATGCGATTATGTGGGTTAGGCAGCCTTTGGGGCCAGCCTAGGTCACGTTTTTGTGAAGGTCAGGTCAAGGTCAGGTCAAATTAGGTCAAATTTCAAAGTTGATATTTTTGCATAAAATGGGTATCGATTCGATGCAGCTTGTCACGGGGAGTCTAATGGTGGTCTTCGTTTTGCTCTACGAGTTCTAGAATTGCCAAAAATTGAGTTTGAAAATTTGACGTCATCATTTTTGAACAGTTTTTTTCGCTATAACTTGGCCAAAAAACGAGGTATCGATCTGAAATTTGGTATGTAGATAGAAGACGGTAGGCACTATCACATATATTCCGGTTTTTTCGAAACTCAAAAAACTTTTTGGATTTTTTGGCGAATATATAAAAAAAATGCTTTTTTGATTTTTGGGGGTCAAAACTCAAAAATTTCAAAAATTCGAGATAGCAGTTTTGTAGCCCTGTCAATTCTACACCTTTTATGTCCTGATCATTTTTCTGTATCTTCAAAGCTGTAGTCCTGACAGGTCTTCTCGCGAAGGTCTTTTTTCGGTCGAAAATGACAGAACATGACGTCACTCTGACGTCATTTGTGGCCAACCTATCATAGCCTCTGGAAAAAATTTTGGTCAGAATGTGTAAAATTGATGCCCGGAGGGGTCCTGAAAGTTTGGTGGCGATATCTCCAGCCGTTTAGGAGATATCGACCGAAAAGGACAGGGGGGGCCGTTTCGGCCCCCCCCCTACGGGGCGCGGGTTAAATTGTTCCCGATTGGAAAACATTTCGGATGGCGACCCTCTCTCACTGAGAGAGGTGGCGCGTACACTGTAAAAAAAACTTACAAGCCCCTCGTACACTGTAAACCAAATTGACAAGTCTTGTGTAATATAACCAATCATCTTTTGGTATGTTTACCAACTGATACTTTTTAAACAAGCCGTTGTCTGGTGCATTGCTTGTCAGGTGACAACTACGAGTCAATAGTTACTATGCACACCAACTTCTCAGTATCCAGACCAACTCTACATTTGTTTCAACGTTTGTTTCTTAACCAGTTTTGGAAACTTGTTGCCGCATGGTTATTTAACCGGCGCCTAACTTGTACTGGTCAGCTGGTCAGCATACACATGGTCAGATGCGCCTATGACGTCAGACTTGGCGGACCAATCAGCGGTCGCCGCCCGCCGTTAGCGGGGTTTCGAACCAGCAGTTGTCGCGCGGCCGCCGTGCAGCCTGGAGCAGCGACGAGGGCTGTTCCAGCATTTGTGCAGTAAAAAGTGAAATCTGTGAACTGTGGTGTTCGTGCTGTGAGTGAGGCCCCCTCTGGCCTGCGGGACGCACTAATCGTGCCTATACCCGCGTTCGAGACGCCTCCCTTCCCCTGCGCGCAATGTAAGTGGGCCAGACCTGTGCATGCACATGTGAGCAGGTGTTTTGCGGTCGGTGTTTATTATATACTAGAGGTACAGGTTTACGCGATAACTGTATGTTTTGATTTATGTTATGTTACGGGTGCATTAGTTTTGGGTCATTGACTTGTATTTTTAGCAGTATTATTTGGGTAGATTTGGGTAGCTGTTTTTAATTGAACTGTAAGGGATGGTGATAGTTGCGGGGTGTTAAAGTGTTTTGTATGTTGGGCCCTTTTTGAACTCAACCCTACCCCTACCCTACCCCTACCCTACCCCTACCCTATCCTACCCTACCCCCTACCCTACCCTTCTCTACCCTACCCTACCCTACCCTACCCTACCCTACCTAACTCTACCCTACCCTACCCTACCCTACCCCTACCCCTACCCCTACACTACCCTACCCTATCCTACCCTACCATACCCTACCCTACCCTACCCTTACACTACCCTACCCTACTTAACCCTACACTACCCTACCCCTACACTACCCTACCCTACCCTACCCTACCCTACCCTACCCTAACCTACTCCTACACTACCCTACCCTATCCTACCCTTCCCCTTCCCCTTCCCCTACCCTACCCTACCCTACCTACCCTACCCTACCTAACTCTACCCTACCTAACTCTACCCTACCATACCCTACCCTAGTCCCTACCCTACCCTACCCTACCCTACATTACCTTAACCTACCCTACCATACCCTACCCTACCCTACCCTACACTACCCTACCCTACCCTACCCTAACCTACACTACCCTACCCTACCCTACCCTACCCCTACCCTACCCCTACCCTACCCTACCCTACCCTACCCTACCCTACCCTACCCTACCCTACCATACACTACCACCGACAGTCCAAGTTTCAGCTAAATCGGGCCAGAAACGGCTGAGATATTGCAAAAACAAATTTATTGTATTTACTGGCGAATCCCCTTGGCGAGCGGTGCCCGGCGCCGGTATTCGTTGTCAAAGGTCAACGACCTCCCGGCTCTGATGCTTTTGACTTAAAGGCCGCCGTCCACTGTGCGGAACGCGTGCGTTCCGTACGGAATTTAACACAGAACCCTATGGGCGCATCCGGTCCGTACGGAAATCGTGTGCGCTCCGTCCGGACCGCATCCGAACGGCAATCAGCTGTTGATTTTCCGTCAGCTCTCCGCATGCGTTTCGGATGCGGTTGCTACGGAGACGGAAGAGTGATGTCCGACGCGTTGAACTTTCCTGCGGAAAACGCATCCGGAACGTCCGGAACAGACGTGGTTTGGGGCCGTATCGGAGGCAAACATTGTGAATTGTACGAAGAATTGGAACTCGATCATCATGAAGTAGGTAAAAATTATTTCCTTAGAATGGCAAGAGTATTCGCTGCTGGTTACTTGCAATATTTTATTTGGTAATAAGTGATAGAAAACATTTATTAGCTCTCCGCATCCGGACCGCATCCGGACCGGATGCGGCGACATTCCGGACGGACTCCGGACGGAATTCCGTCGCAATATATTGTCGCATCTAGATGGCATGTTTTGCGCTATAACTATGCGTTTTGATGGATGCGTTTGAGGGGGCATTAGTTTGGGTGTGGGAACTTTTGATTTTTATTTGTCTTATTTTGTCGGAGTTGGATATTGGTTTGAACGGCATGGTACGCTGGTGCTGGTTGCGGGTTGTTAGAGCGTTTCTCATGGTTTGCCTTTATCGAACTCAAACCCACCCTACCCTACCCTAACCTACCCATACCCTACCTTACTAATAACCTACACATAGTTACCCTTCTCATACTCGATTAAAGTAACGTACCAAATTTGAGCGCAATCGGCCCAGCCGTTCTTGAGATATAAAACTGGCCCACTGCACGTGCGCACGCGCTAGCTGAGACTCCAAATGACTTGTGCCAGCCACCTTTCTAAATTGTCCCCAACAGTGTACAAAGTTTGAGCGAAATCGGCCCAGCCGTTCTTGAGATGTATAAGTGGACCCCTCACGTGCGCACGTGCAGTCGATCCACCCTGCCCGTCACACATGACCATGCATCGCCAGGTGAGTGCCCCCTCCACCCACAGTCCAAGTTTCAGCACAATCGGCCCAGTAGCAGCTGAGTTATTCCTAGTACAATAATGTGCTGTTTACTGGTAGGCGCTTATTTTCAGTGTTACCTATGAATTCCCCTTTGCGGGCGGTGCATTGCAGCCCATGCTTTGATAGCTATTGTCAAAATTTGAATGGCCTGCCGGCCATAAGCCATCGATCGGATTTCGTCGAAAATACCTGTAACGTTAACGAAGCACGGTCGTATGTTTGAGTCATTTTCACAAAAGTTTATTGACTTTTCGATAATATTTTGGGTGGATATTGGTCAGAAAAGAATGCTCTTTCCGAATATGTAGGTTTCATAGCGATTGATCAGCGTTTTCAATACCTTTTGATGTTGTAAAGGACATCGCGCTCCGCGCGAATCAAATTTTCAAATTAATTTTTAATTATTAAAGAAGTGGTACGGATCATCATTTTTTATTTGTTTTGCTATTATTACACGTACATTTGTCTGTAAAATGGTACCACACCGATTTCATTCCGTCAAACCGTTTTCCAGCGGCATCCATTTTCCCGTCACAATGCACGAAATCGGTCATTTTTTCACAACCGGGGGTGCTGTCTTGCACGTGGCGCGTGCTATACTATGAAACCATATCAATACGCTAGGCCTATCTCTCCTCTATCCATTGGTGGCAACCGCTTCTCGCTCCGACCACCCATTGCCGAGATATCAAGCCGGAAAGCTAACCGTGTCGGCCCGTTTTTCGCCCGTTGGCGGTTTGCGCCGGCACCGTGTTATCTCTATGAGAGCGCCCTTTTGCACGTGCCGACGGCGCACCCCTGGTCCGATCACGCCCAAATTTTAATACAAAGGCCGCCCACGCCCACAGATTCGGCATGCCAAATTTCACGTCGATACGCGGCGCCTTTCAGGCGCAATAAGACACATAAGGCATGACGACACTACACTGACACGATGCTTGAGGCGAACGTAAAGAGCACATAAAGAGCCCTAGGAGCCCCACATAAAGAGCCCCATAAAGTACCCTAGGGTAGGGTAGCGTAGGGCATGACGACATGACATAGAGGCATACTACACTACCCTACCCCTACACTACCCTACCCTACCCATACCCTACCCTACCCTACCCTACTCCTACACTACCCTACCCTACCCTATCCCTTCCCCTACCCTACCCTACCGTACCTACCCTACCTACCCTACCCTACCATACCCTACCCTAGTCCCTACTCTACCCTACCCTACCCTACTCTACACTACCCTAACCTACCCTACCCTACCATACCCTACCCTACCCTACCCTAACCTACCCTAACCTACCCTAACCTACCCTACCCTACCCTACCCTACCCTACCCCTACATTACCCTACCCTACCCCTACCCTACCCTACCCTACCCTACCCTACCCTACCCCTACATTACCCTACCCTACCCATACACTACCCTACCCTACCCCTACCCTACCCTACCCTACCCTACCCTACCCTACCCTACCCTACCCTACCCTACCCTACCCTACCCTACCCTACCCTACACTACACTACCCTACACTGCCACCGACAATCCAAGTTTCAGCTAAATCGGCCCAGAAACGGCTGAGATATTGCAAGAACAAATTAATTGTATTTACTGGCGAATCCTCTTGGCGAGCGGTGCCTTGTGTCGGCGTTGGTTGTCAAAGGTCAATGACCTGCCGGCTCTGATGCTTTTCACTCAGTTTAGCAAGCGAACAACTGAGCCTAAAGCACGTGCACTCTGCTCGGCGCCGGTCGCGGCCCCACCACGTGCACACCGCTGAACCCACACCCTCGAAAATTTAATACGACAAATGAACGCGCTCGACTTGGCGTGAAAATTTCACCCCCGTAGCCCTCACCGTTCCCGAGCAATAGCCTGTTTTTGCCGATTCTAATGCTAACCCTATGGCGCACATGAGCACGCGCCACGGGCGCACCCTCGGCCGCATTGTGCCCAAAATTTGATACGACCTGTTTTTTTTTACGTGACCCACGACTGGTAAAAATTTCACCATCCTGCGTCAATCGACGGCGCCGCAATAAGCCTTTTAGGGAGTAACCCCGACGGCGTGGGCGGCGGACTTTTTAGGATTTATAATATAGATAAATACATTTATTTGCCTTTAATTCAACTCTTTGTATTTTTAACCCGGCCGGGCCCGGGGGGTAATCCCAACCACCGCAGCCCGGGGGGGGGGGCGTTTTTCGCCCCCCCCTGTCTAACTCCGTAAATAAGGGAGCTACGGAAACAAAAGCGATATCAAACGAAAGGTCCTTACGAGACGATTCTAAAGCACCTAAAATTTTTGACCTCAGGTCAATTTTCAAGGTCAGAGGTCAAGGTCAAAGGCAAAAACCGGCACATGTGTAGTGATCTCAAAGTAAGCCTTCTAGAGGACGGCGGGCGGCATCAAACCGGCAAAATTGGGTGTCAAACGAAAGAAGAGAATCTGAAGATTCCGAAAATGTGCTCAAAATCAAAGGTCAAGGTCAAGGTCACGCTCAAAATGGACCTCAAACTTGGCACTTTTTCGCACATCTTGCGTGCTAACTTTCAAGATGTTTTGAAATGTTTTGAGGCTTATCAGTTCCCTATTTGTGGTTCCTCTTACGATACAAGGCTGCTTAAAGGTCAAGGTCACTGAAGAGTATCCCTGCTAGAGGCTATTTCACTAATTCAAGCTAGTAATAATAAATAAGACAATTTTGCCATCCGGAAGCTCTAAATAAAGGCTTAGAGGAAAATAAACGCCAGATTCGTGATCAGCGGGTACAAATCCATCATAAACGACCTTTCATATGTCAAGGTCAACCAGAGGTCATTCGAGGTCACATGAGGTCAACATAAAACTTGACCTTTTCCGAACAAAATATATATCATTCGACGCGGCTTGACAAGGCGAATGCGATGGTACCACTGCCGTAGCTCTAGGACCATTTTTGTCGAAGTTATTTGCGAAAAACTAAAACCACATTTCGGGGTCGTTGACCTGACCTCTGACCTCAGGTCACCAAAACTATTTTTCTATTTTTCTCTAGGTCAAACGCTACATAACCGTGCTCGTAATTTGTCTTTATCTCTAAAACTCTATTTTTAGCAGCTATTTGAAGTTTGCGTCTGTGACGCCGAAGTTTGCCGTGCAGGGGTCTAGAAAAATGGACCTTGTGACGTCATCAAGGGGGCTAGGTCCAAATTTTTTACTTCAGAAGATGTCAAATTGATGGGAGAAAAGGTACTGAAAGTTTCGTTTTCCTATCCCTAAGCGTTCGGGAGCTATCGCAAATATTCGCCAGGGGGGGCGAAAAACGCCCCCCCCGGGCCCGCGAGGGTTAACTTAACTGATGGACATTGGACATATATGGGCTGTAAAAGCTAATCTGGTTGGCGATCATGATTTATTCGAATTATCTGCGTGATGGTGCAACTGCCATGATTGTTATGGTCAATGTTCAGGAAATATTCGTCATTCGGGCATGTTATACTTTTGGCTTGATGCGGTGCACAAAACCATGTTCTTCCACATACGCAGCAGTTCTTGCTTCAAAGACTTATATGCTGACGGTGCACGATAGGTATACTTACTGGGTATACCTACCTCATGCATTTACCACATCCATTCGAAAATATGCACTCCGAATTGTCTCCAGTCAATAGTATTAATTACGTGACCGTAATAAATACTAATGATTCCAGAAACTTCCGAATGGATATGGTGTATGCATTCATTGATTATATAACCCATCAGTTTCTTGTCAGCACTGCAAGCCTTTGAGCAATAACTGATGCCAGTCATGGTTTTCTGCACCACTTCCAGCCAAAAAATAACCTGTCCGTATAGAAAATATTTCCTGAATCAGTATCGTGGTAATTGAAAACGAACGCGAATCGTAAGTTCTTAAGGTTATCAACGCAAACAAAGCGATTGTTGACAAGTTCGAACAGAGCGTTAGTACACTTACTTGTTGACAATTTGTAAGCTAGCAATGCCCAGTCAAAGGCTAGTTCATCAACAAACCAGGGGTTGGTGAACCGACAAGGAAACGAATATGCCTATCCAGAAGTTGGTAGGTCCACAAGGCCCAGACTAGTACTCAACAAGGTGACGCCTATGCGAATTGGAACCAAACTTGTAGACAAACTGTTAGTTTGTTGGCCAACAAGCCTGGGGTTGGTGAATCGACAAGGTGACGCCTATGCGAATTGGAACCAAACTTGTAGACAAACTGTTAGTTTGTTGGCCAACAAGCCTGGGGTTGGTGAATCGACAAGGTGACGCCTATGCGAATTGGAACCAAACTTGTAACAAGGAGCCAACTTGTAGATTTGGTTTACAGTGTAGAGGAATTCTCAGCGCAAAAATAACATTGCAGGAGCGTGTAAATTTGGCTAATTTTAGGCTAGTTGCCGAGTAACAAGCTTGTTCGACAAGGCTGTGCCTCGTATGCATACGACCACCGTGCTCCACCTAGTTTGACAACACGCACGTAAATAGCGTGGGTAGTGCGTCTACTAGGTGTCATAATAGCCCCTGCCTGGTAAGGTAACTAGCCACTGCCTACTAATCCATACCCAGTAATTGTACTAGCCCCCAAGGCTAGTAGTGGTACTAGCTCAAGGCCAGTAGTGGCACTAGTTAACTAGTACCACTACTGGCCTTCGGGGTCTAGGCACTGGGTCGACGGAATTCCGTCGACGGAATTCCGTCAACCAGTGCCTCCGACTCTCGACCGCCACCCGCAAGTAAACAGACTGAGTAGCGCTGCAGCACATTTATTGGGGCACGAGAACGAGAACGAGAACATAACAACGCCAGGACAATAACTATAACTTTAACAACAACAACAACAACAACAACAACAACAACAACTAACTGAATAATTTGCAATCAGGTTTCTTAAATAACCACCATCAAACATTTGTGATTTTTCATTAGCTCTGCACCGGCGGCAGTCGCGGGGTGAAGGTAGGCCAGGACATATCATGGCCCCATTCTTTACCAGAGAAGTCTGTAATGGGTGAAAAACGAATATCAACATTATTATTATCATAAGGCATACCAATCTGGAAAATGATTAAATTAAAGTTGAAGAAAGTGATATATTCCTGCCACAAGCTAGCTTAAGTCCCAAACATATAGCTATTCTGACTTGGATAGACGATAACGGCGCACTTCTGCCAACGACGGGCAACATTATGCGATACTATACATGATCTTCTAAGAAGCTCAACAACATAATAACTTTTGCTTACAAATGGACAACCTTTTTGTTGAGCACACAGCAAATGATACAAGATGCCTCACCTTCAATCAAGCCAAAGAGCAGTTGGGCAGACACACACAGTAATGGCGACGCAACACAAAATGGACGCCGGCTCCCGGAAGCGGGGGGGGGGGGGGGACTCCTTCTGAAAACAGCCACAGACTCCTAGGTTGTAACATGCGACGAGGATAGCTATGAGGCACATCCTCATAGCCATCCGAAGCCGCTAACCACGCAAGCTTACCAGCACGTTTACCAGCTGCAGGCGTTCGTGACAACAAGCGGGGTTGCACGCAAGGTTATCCGTTTAGTAGGTGCCAGCCGGGGCCTCGTCAGCTGAGCTAATAGCAAAATGACCTAATTGAGGGACACGCCAAAAACTGGCCGAGAACAAGCCAACGGCGGGTAACACTGTGAGGCTGTGCGTAGTTCATTAACACTGCGCAAAATTAGGTTCCTGAACATGCTCTCGCTCGTAGGCATTTGTTCCACAAAGGGCATTGTTAACGTGCATGGCTCTGACTACTAATGTCCATATATGTTGTAACGAGGTGCAAGGGAGGCACTCGTAAAAAAAGCCTAATTTCAAAATTAGCTAGTGAATTTTTTTACAGTGTATGGCATCGGGGGGGGGGGGGGGCAGAGGCCAAGGCGCATTTTGTCGAAAATCAGCGATAGGGTGTAAGTTGCCTAGTACATATGTTGCTATTGGATGTCACTGATAATACCAGGTCAGGTCACAGGTTAGGTCACCAAGGGTCAGCACATGAACCCAACTCTACTAGGGTTGTGCGATGTATGTTTTATGATCAATTTTTTCCTTTCCAACTCAATGGTGCTGGTTATAAGACCATTAGGTATGTACGGTTTAGGTGGAATCTGGAAGGTTAAAACATTTGTCATTCACATATATACGCGAGTTATTGCATTAACAAGCCTCACGAAGTGTGGTCAACATACTGCCCGAGTAAACATCTTGCCCGTGAGAAGAAATGTGGGTAGTATGCATACTACCCGGGAGGTATGCATACTGCCCGGGCGGTATGCATACTGCCCATGGGTCGGGTAGTATGCATACTACCCGGGCGGTATGCATACTGCCCGGGCTGTTGGGTAGTATGCATACTGCCCGGGTAGTTTGCATACTGCCCAAGTTAGCATATGACCCGTAACATATATGTGCCGAATAAATGAATGTATGTGCTGCCGTTTTCATGTAGGGGAAGGAGGGTGAATTGCGCCACCTTAACCCGCGCCCTGCTGGGGGTCCTGGATTTCCACGCCCTGCTGGGGGGGGGGGGGTGTTTGAACACCCCCCTTCTAACTCGGCTCCTGGGCCACGTAGCGATACGCGGAAGGCGGCGTTCGAAAGAGCGTCAAAAATAATGACGAAATCACTTCGGTCAATTTTTTGGTCAGGTCAAAGGTCAGGTCACCAGAGGTCATTGAAGGCAAAATTTCGCCGATTTCCAGGTCAAATGTCGAAAATTTCCAAGAAGCCAACGCATAACTCGGGAACCAATAGAGCTACAGCGCCGCGGAAAAGTGTATTCGATAGCCCTATTAACGCCCTTTCTGAGTAATTCGCTCAGATTTGACCTTACGTCAACGGTTTTGCCTGCAGGGGGCAAAAACTGCAAAAATAGCCGATTTTTTCGGAAACAGTTTTTCTGCAATAACTTTTGACCAAAGCCTTGTACGAGCTTACTTTTACCGGCATCGCGTTCCTCTCGTCAAGACGCATCGAATGAACTATAACTTGACCTTGAAAGGTCAACTTGAAAATTTGACCTCAGGTCAAGGTCATGAACTGACCGGAAAGGGTCATGTTGCATATCAGTCGATCCGTATCGTCGAGCTGAACACATATAAGGCATTTTCATCGCTCTAGCATGCCTCTATCAAAAGTTATTTGCGAAAAACTGTTAGATACCATTCGTGACCTAAGATGACCTCAGGGCATAAACAAGGGTCACGGACACCATTTTCATGTTCAGTGTGTCTAAACCACTTGTAATTCGGTGTTTGGGAGTGTTTATAATGTCTTTCGTCCAAAAGAGACGCATTTCATTTTTCTCCCATTGACTTATACCTAATGGGGAGGTCGCAAAATTGACCTGACCTTAGGTCATCGATATCAAAATTCTGAGATGAACATTTTGTACATGCTATTGCTCTTAGCAATCGCTGAAAGTTTCAAAGCGATCGGTCACTCGGTGTAGCTATGACAGACATTGAAACTTTTTATGAGGTGAGGTCACTTCAAGTGACCTGGCGACCTGACCTTGAATGACCTTGGTCTGAAATTTTCACAACATGTGTAGAATTGATGTATGATAAGGTGTACCAAAAACGGCGGCGCTCCGCGCCGCCGTTTTTGAGATATTCGCGAAAAACCACAACGGGGTGTTCAAACACCCCCCCCCCAGCAGGGCGCGGGTTAAGGAAAAACGTTAATTGCAAGAAAAGTGCTGGAGATTTAAGCATGCACTGGTAACCATTTCAAAGGGGAGCTCATTGGCTACGATTTAAGAGCCTCCCGATCAATTAAGAATGCTTCGTTTGCTTCTGACAGCTGCTTTTTCAGAAGCATGAAAAAGGGCGCATTTGCCAACAACTGCTGTAAATTGCGCCAGGGGGATGGCGCAATTAGAACCCAATTGCGCCCTATACTTTAACATGGCTAAGTGAATGAGACGGAATGCATACACCCCGGCAGTCTAATGTCATTGCGGCTTACTTAACCCGCGCACCGACGGGGGGGGGCGGATATCCGCCCCCCCCCCTGAGGTTTTTCGCGAATAGCGGGAAAACCGCGGCGCGTAGCGCCGCGAAATTTGGTATGACTATTCCCTTATCAATTTTACACATGGTGTGCAAGTTTGAACCTCCTACCTTTCAAGGTCAGGTCACCAGGTCACTTTGAATGACCCAACCTCAAGTCACTTTTTTGCAACTTTGTCACCGTGCCAGAGCTACAGTAGATGTCGGAGGCCTTTGAAAGTCGCAGGATGTTATTAGGTCATTAAAAGCTACAATTTGTATATCTCTGAATTTTGATATCGTTGACCTAAGGTCAGGTCAATTTCGCGACCTCCCCATTATAAGTCAATGGGGGAAAAATCAACTCCCTGTTTTTACCACTAAAACGGGTCGGAATGGCCCCATATACCATACATGACTTCATATACGATCAACCTTCACTACCTTGAGGTCTGTTTTGCTGTTGGGCAGCTGTGAGGTCATGTGACGTCATCAAAGGTCACCAAAGGTTTTTGGCCAATAACTCCGTACAGGAACAAGATACAGACGCGTGGATGGTCTCATTGTGTTCAGCTCGTCAAGACGCATCGAATGATATACATGATGACCTCGAGGTCACGTGACCTGAGGTCAAACTTTGACCTTGACCTTTCGAGGTCAACATATATATCATTCGATGCGGATTGACGAGAGGATCACGATGATGCCCTTAGTTTGTTCCTATCTTGACTAATTCGAAAGTTATTCGAGAAAAACTCTCTCCATATTTAGCGCCGCCATTTTGACTTTTTCGACCCCTGTGACGTCATCTTTGACCTGACCTGAAAATGACCTTTGTAAAAATTGTAGATCTTGACCGTGCGTATCCGATGCCGTTTACCGCTTGTCGCTATCTTGCTTCGTTCTCGAGATCTCAGGGGGGGGGCGGTCATCCGCCCCCCCCCCCCGTCGGTACTAAGTTGGCGCAGACCCCCGTCGGTGCGCGGGTTAAACATTTATAATGTTATTCAGGCTAGATGAATAATAAATGTAGATATAAATCGCGATGTTTTTTGCCCAGGTAGATAACTTTACATGTGTCCGTACGCTCGTAAAAGTGCAACGAAAACGTTTACTGTAACCGACTAGATATATGTGAACTTATGCGCCTATACAGTTAAATTTTCAATCGGTTCTCTCAAAATTAATAATTTTTATCGTTTTGACAACTTAATGACATCAGTTTTTACTTTTTTATCATAGCTGTCACTTCTCACGCCTGAGTCCATGTTGAAAATGTCGTATTTTGTCAAGTACACCACAAGTCGTAGCCTAAATGGCAGTTGCATTATAAGTTTGACGATAGAGATAATTTGCGGACTGACGACAGCGGGCTGCTCCCTTGCCTGACATTAAACTCCTTCTTTATTGCAATCAGTTAATGATGCATTCATACTGTCGTGATACAATGGCTTCACCATTATTCTATTTGCGCCCCCATGGCGCAATTGCCATGGGCGCAATTAAAATTGAGGTACTTTTTAATAAAAGCATAGAAGTTATCATTAAGATGTTGCAGGAAGTTTACGGTTTCAGTGAAATACAATGAAAAAAGGGTTTTTCTTTCTAAATATCACTCTGAAAATCACACAAATAACGAAAATTTTTATAGCCAACGGTTCAAAGTACTGCAAAAAAAGTTAAGAAAACGCCATAACATCTTTGATGGCGTAATGAGCTTTGCTGATTGGCTTCATCGGAGTGTTTGGGCCATAAAATGAACAATCCAGTGGTGAAAATAATGTTTTCGAACACAAAATTATAAACATGCCATTGAATCCGTGGGAATGTTGGTGGGCGCAATTGGTTAGGAGGGCGCAATACACCCACTTTCCCCTACCTATTTGAAGTGAATACAACTAAACCCATGTCTCTTCATTTGAGACCAATAGTACACGTATAGAGGCATTTGGATGCGGATTGTGATCGGATGAAGGATGTACGAGTATGCTGAGATGAGCTAATAATATGAGCTATAGGTGACGGGCATGGGCTGAGATTCAATTGACAAAGTCGCATTGTTGTCGTGTGCGTGGCATCACAGCATGGTACGGGTTGCATAATATGCGAAACAGGCAAGCGTAGAAGGAACGACGCATGCATTTGGGCAATTATTAGCAATGGGACTGTGGGCATGACCTGGTGCGTTTTGCGGGGCTAGCGGCAATGGAAATTGGAGTGGAATGGAATGAAATACAGCCTTGTGATTTATCTTATCTTCTCGTCCTTTCGAATGTGGGAGCGTGGACCAAAGTACGGCCAATCGAGTGTGGGCGGTTTGAAGTCCGGAACATGATGTAAATTTCGCGGCACCGTCGTTTTATCGTACACCAAATGACATACAGACGAGAGAATCTCAATCAACAAGTGTTCCCTTTGAATGTTTCTGTTATTAACCCGCGCATAACTGGGGTATTTTCCATAACGCGAGTGACTGGGCGGGGGGGGGGGGCTCTCCAGAGCCCCCCTCCTATCTCCGAAACTACTGGGCCGATCGTGAAAATTCAAACGGCGTCTGATAGCCCTGGAAAAACTGTCGAGCGAAACCTATTTTCATTGACCTCGAGGTCACCGATGACGTCGCTGGTCAGCACTGGCGGATCCAGACTTGCGTTTTGGGGGGGGGGGCCAACTCATGCAGGAGCCAAACCTAGGGTACCCCCAAATCCTGTTTTCTCATCGGATTTAGGCCACTTATTTTTCGTCACAGCCCTGACACTATGAATATTTTTTTTTCAACTAAAAATAAAAATATATAAATGGTAGCCCACCCGACCCATGCCTTTATATTACTTTGTAAACACTTACTATTGCTTTTGTCGACCAGTTAACCCGCTTCGAGTCAGTGCTTGGGTCCCTTTGCGGGCCGGGAGGTGGTAAAACGGGAGGTGGTCTAACTCGGCTCCTGGGCCAGGCACTGATTGAACTGTGCTTCATTATCGCTTGGGGGAGGGGGCAAACGGGCCACTTTAGGCCTCTGGGAAGGGGGCATGGCCCTAAATGCCCCCTCCCTGGATCCGCCAGTGTAAGAGACCATTGGAGCTGCAGTTGAGTACCTCAGACGTCAGGGTACGTCCTCAGATGTATAGGACTCGCATGGAGACCTCTTATGCTATAGTGGACTGAAAGGACCCAAAGGAGCCTGTCTAGGGCTCCCGGAGATAGACGTGGGCCCTCAGGAGCCCGCCAGAGCCCCCAATGAGGGATAAGTGAGGGATACCAAGTGCCTGCAATTGCATATTGCATAAGCCATAACGCCATTACAAATCAATATAATACGTACCAGTGGCAGATCCAAGGGGGCCACATGGGTCATGACCCCCCTTGGTGCCCGGGGGCACCACAGGCCTGTCAGGGGCACCACCGGCCTAGCAGGGGCACTACCAGCCCGCCAGGGGCACCACAGGCCTAACAAGGGCACCACGGGCCTGTGAGGGGCCCCACAGGCTAGGCTTGTCAGGGGCACCCCAGGTCTGTCAGGGACACCAGAGACCTGCCAGGGGCGCCGTCGGCCTTGCAGGGGCACCATGGGCCTGTCAGGGGCACCAGAGGCCTAGCAGGTGTACCA
This sequence comes from Amphibalanus amphitrite, assembly GCF_019059575.1. NCBI lineage: Eukaryota > Metazoa > Arthropoda > Thecostraca > Balanomorpha > Balanidae > Amphibalanus > Amphibalanus amphitrite. Next base: position 474,795 of record NW_024881942.1, on the reverse strand, counting down.
CAGGCCTTACAGGGGCACCTTGGGCCTGTCAGGGGCACCACAGTCCTGTCAGGGCCCAGGGGCACCAGCGGCCTAGCAGGGGCACCACAGGCCTGCCAGGGGCACCACCGGTCTAGCAGGGGCACCACCGGCCTCACAGGGGCACCATGGGCCTGTCAGGGGCCCTACCGACCTCGCAGGGGCACCACCGGCCTCGCAGGCATCACGGCATCACGCAGGGGCACCTTGGGCCTGTCGGGGGCATCACGGGCCTGTTGGGGGCACTTTAGGCTTGTCAGGGGCACCACAGTCCTGTCAGGTCCCAGGGGCATCAGCAGCCTAGCAGGGGCACCCTAGGCCCGCCAGAGGCACCACAGGCCTGCCAGAGTCCAGGGGCACCATAGACCTACCAAGGGCACCACGGGTCTGTCAGGGGCACCTCAGGCTCCCGTGCCCCCCCCCCCCCGGATCCGCCAGTGCACTGTAGGCGTTCGGGCCGGTCTAGCCTCTTACGGAGCAAAAAAATTATTTTGCTTTTATGGAAATAAAAAGCATACCAATCGACTACAAAATGTCCATACATTAGGTATATAAATGACCGTTATCTGGTCATGCAACAACTTGGTATAGGGTGAAAGGGGCTTCAAACACAAAGATTTCATAGGCCGTAGACAGGTCATAGTTTTCGGGTGTTTGAAAAGACAAAGTAGATGCCATGGGGATCCTATGTACGTGAGATTTACACGCCAATGTTTTTATGAGTTGTTCTGTGACATGTTACGATCAATTCCGCGCAACGAAAAATGAGGTTGCGAAAATCATTTAGCGGCATGAGAGATAAACATATCATCGAGTTATTTGGTAAGCTTAAAATTAATATCACTCTCTATGTTAAAGCCGATCTTTTGAGTTCCCCCAGGTCCCGCTCTGAATCGTGTGTCACAATGTGCATTGTGATGTTATTGAACCGGCCAAGCAATAAAAAAGTGCGCAAACTTGCGCCATTTGCTGCTATGCAACATTTTGCAATACGCTGTCTAGTAGAGATGCCACTTTTGAACCCGCGAACCCGCTTTCTGCGGGTTTTCAAAACCCGCAGGGTTTTTGGCGGGTTCGAGAAGCAAAACTTGTCGTGTGGCGGGTATTTGGCGGTCAGACTTAAGAGCCTATAAATTTTATTTTTTGATTTTTTTAGATGCAAAACACAATGCCAAGTGCATTTGCTCAGGTTAACAATACAATATTCATCAAAACAACTTTTAAAACAGAACCAAATATAAAAATATATCAAGGAAGCACATTTCAAATGCAAAACTGAAAACAACCAGCAATAGCATCCACAGCCTAGCAATGACCAAACCAGGGTACAAGAAACAAACTACAAAGCATAAATAAATGCTGATGAAAGCATTCCATAAAACATAGAAGAACCTGAAAGGAAACTTACAGGAAGCTGAACTGAAGTCTATGTGCAGTGTGCACTAGATATACATTATGGAAGAACCCAGACTTAAATGAGATGTTGAAAATCAGAGCAAATGCCACATGTTACTTTATTTGCGTCTGGTCGGCATAAAAAAGAGCTATCAGCTAAACAAAATTTGATGCAAATTCATTGATTCTAGGTACCTATCCTACTCTATGTTCTGTTCCACCCTATATCAATATTACGAAAATAACACACCAATTACCCTTACAAAAAATCAAAATATTGACTGGCATGCGGCCCAAACATAACGCAATACAATACCGGCGCACTTCCGACATTCTGACAAGGATTGGCATTTGACTGCGACAATTTTGGTCTCTGAGGCGAAGGAAAGCTGTCATTGATGACGCAATAATTTTACAATCAATTTTTCTTTCTTGGTTTTTGAATACCTCAAAATAGCAGAAACCACGTAGCTGGTCGCATTTATTTCTTTTGTCTTTTTACGTCCTTATCATTTGTATGCCGATAGAGGACCAGCCGGAGGGCATTACCAAGCAAGACCATCTATAAAATTATTACATTTAGTTTAGTATTTACTGCCTACTCTCTTCATTTCTTAACCGGTGATTAACCTCTGAATTGTAAAACTTTACCTGTTGTGTAAAATAATTTTATCAGAATGGCACATGAAAATGCATTATACAACGGTGTTTTTCGCAACAATTTCGCACTAACTACGGCCGCAATAATTTCGCTGTAACATTCCTTGCAATCAGCTGTTGGTGACGCTTCTGACGCATGTTTCCAGAAATGCGTGGTTTCATTGGTGGTTAGTTGGTTTTTGCTGGGGGAGCATTCCGGTCTAGGGGTAAGATACTTGCCTCTAGATTCGGCCATCCGGGTTCGATTCCCGGGCGATGCACGTGGCATTGCCGCTACCTGACCGCTTGGAACAGCGTGAGAGTTCCGGTTAGCACCTTGGTCCACTGGATGTGGTGCTTAACCCAAACCAACCAACCAGTTGGTTTTTGCTGGGATTTTGCATTTGTTTTATGTGTAGATCGACTGGATGCTCATTATTCACCGTGTCACTATTAACTGGAAATCGCATATCTTTTTATATCAACATTCATTTTGATAACAAAGAAGCCTAACATTGAGAGGGAGCCAGAGTGAAATTTTGATCCTCAGCCAATGCTGAAGGGTAAGGTGAGAGAAAGATTTTACTGAACTCTTTTCAGAAAGGAATTTCAAATGTATTGATGCATTATTCATTGTCCACTATCCAGTGTGCACTTCCTGAGGACTTAGCATAGCAATTTCAAGTCATTACTATTTGTTTGGCTGTCTTTTTCTGCACAGCAATGAAGCAAGTAAGGTTTATATAGCTCTAGCATTGACCCAGCTGTATTTTTTTCTTGCAATAGCAGGTTTTTAAAATTGCGGTTTTTTTGCGGGTTCGGCTCAGCCAAAAGCAGCTTGCGGGTAGTTGTGGTTGGGCAAGGGGTAGCTGCGGGGCGGGGCGGGTAATGAAATTGCAAATTTGTGGCATCTCTACTGTCTAGCCTTTATTAGCTCCATGGTGACGGGAGGGAACAAATCAGCCTGCATTTTAGCTTATATTATTTCAAATGATGACAGTAACACCAGCCAGTGTTATCTCGTGGGTCAGAAGCATTCTAATTGACCGGAGGATGAGCTGTCACGTGACCGGAAAGGCCTCAGGCGATGCACAGTGGGCGATCCGGCCGGTCTGGTCTCGCGAAACCTCAAACACATTTTGTTTCCTAAAAAAATGAGAAATATTGCACATGAGCTAATGGGAATTTCTGCATAAGTCGCCCCCCCCCCCGAGGCCAAGGGGGGATGCCGCCCCCTTATCGGTTTTATCGCGATAGCTCACAACACGCCGGAGATAAAAAGCTGAAACTTGGCATACTTGACCTTTGATTCAAGCCAAATCTTGTTAAATCAACCGCATTTTCAGGTCAGGTCAGGTCAGGTCACTGACCTATGACGTCATAAGTGAAGCTCTGCACGGTCCTCAGATGTTGCAACGTCGCAACGCCCTCAGTGCCAGAGGGACGTTCACAGGGAGATGAAGCTTACACAACGTAGCATCGTCCAGAGGTCTCACAACTTGTATATCTCAGATTTTTTGCTTAAGTTCATGTGCGGTCAGGTCGGTCACGTGATCTCACCGTTATACGTCAATGAGGGAAATATCGAAACTGTTATTTTAGCGCCAGGAATGATCAAAACTATCTCAGGCACATGGAATCATGGTTTCATGCGCTCCCTGCAAGGTACGGTGCTACACCTTTGCATTGCTGACCTTGCATGACGTCATTTATGATGCCATTAGGGCCATATTAGTTTTCCGTCAATAACTCCGGAACAAGGTGAATTAGACAGTCGACCTCCTTTGACCAAGTTCGTGACATGACGGACTCTGACCAAACTTTGACTCGAGGTCAACGACTCAAAACCTTAACCCTCGCATTTGTAGGGGGTCGAACGGGCCACCCTCGGTTTTTCGCGAATAACTCGCGTAAAAAATGGCCGATCAAGACGAAACTTGCAGTACCCTCGAGTTATTCAATTTTACACCTACTCTAAAAATTTCATGACCCTGATCCAAATGACCTTTGACATGTGACCTATTTCTCGAGACCATGCTTGACCGGAATCGCGATTCAGTGTATATGTCGGCTCACATTATCCGCGCGTTTGCAGTCTTTTTGTGGTTGCAAACGCTCAACCATGTGAAATGATGTTGGTCCCATGCATTATGCTGGGTGTCAAGATCACCTGAAGGTCAGGTCAGGTCATTGACCTTTGGTGACCTAAGTTCACTTTTTCGACTTTTACATGTTTCTAGGCCAGTTTTTGGAGCTGATTTCGAATTTAGCAACCATTTGAGCATTTACGAAGTAGTTTTGGTGCCTTCGTATCATGTTACGAGGCTGTCAGTAGCGGTTGACACCTACTATGAATACCCGGCAGGACGCATACTGATTGACCTGACCTGACCTGACCCGACCTGGCATAAATGCATGAAGAAATCATCTGTGATCAAAACTAGCATGAAATTCGTGATCAGCACCCCGAAAAGTCCCAAAGCAACCTCACTTTACGATGTTTTAACAGGTTCCGATTTTCACGACTTTTGGGTAATTGACCTGACCTGGAAGGTCAACTAATGACCTAGGACCATAAAATTTGGTATCATCGGCTTCCTCTCATCACGGGCAGCACGCTCGCTTTTTCCGCGAAGCTCTAGCTCAATCAGGGGCCAAACGGCAAGGGGGAATGGATGTGCTCCGTTTTGCCACGTTTATGCAACATTTCATGCATGTTCCTGCATATTGCGAAAGCTTATAACATGGGAAACGTCATGCATTCACGTTCATTAATGAATTTGCTACAGTTTGGTGTGTAATTCGTAGGCGTAGGTCTCCTAGATCCAAGGCTATAAGGGTTGAAAGGCTGTGAGAGGCTAGAATCCCTGAAACGCCCACTGTGCAGTGATGCCACACCACGCGAAACACCGCCAACTCCAAGCTACCGCGCCATAAACACGTGCCAACAAGTCTTTTTTGAAGGTCGACTCCACTCGCGCAACTTTTGACTGACCCTCACTGCTACCATATTGCTTCCATATTATGCTGTGGAAAGCTTTACTTCACCAAGTGGCTAAAAACCTCCATCAAGGTATATTTTCTTAGCAATTTTTCTTACGTTTTTGGGGGGGGGGCCAAACAGGCCACTTTAGGCCTTTGGGGGGGCCATGGCCCCCGTGGCCCCCCCCCTGGATCCGCCAGTGCAGGTCAGGTCAAAGTAAAAATTATCGACATTTTTGCTAGTTCACAATTTAGGCTCTGGTCGCCGGACCGCCTGTCCGATCAGGCTCATTTTTGGTTTATGCACTCCTTGACGGATGCCTTAGATACCCTGAGGGTACCGAACTTTTATTTCGAATTTTTAAGGTCAAGGCCAGGTTATCCTAGGTCACCCCAGTAAACACTAAACATGACGACGTCGGCCCAACGTCGGTTCAACCTCGGCCCGACATCGGCTGGACGTCGGATATGCCCGCATGTTCCGACGTCCAGCCGAAGTCCAGCCGACGTTGAGCCGACGTCGGGCCGAGATCGGTTGCCGAGGTTGACGAGATCGTTTGTCGTTGGACCGACGGGGCCGACGTCGGCATGTTTATTGGGACAACGCGCCAAAAATATCAACCGGCGGCGGGATTCGAGCCCCCCCAGTCGCCGACGTCGGCATGTTTACTGGGACAACACGCCAAAAGCATCAGCCGGCGATGGGATTCGAACCCCGTGTCATTCAAACGCGAGGTTAGTGCGCTAACAACTACTACACTACGCAGCCAGCTAACGAATTTGGTTTGTTTTGTTGGGTTATGCCCTTTCGGTCTGACAAGACCATTTCAGAGCCGGAAGGATCATAGGATGGAGACATTGGTCTTCTTGGCGAGCACCCTGGGTCCAGTTCATATAGAGTCCCTGGTCCCATTGCTGTTACGTGACACTTATTGGAAAGGGCGACCCCACAATGGATTCATATAGCCACTCTTACACACCTGCACCAACGTTTCCCAAAGTGTCCCTTTGATAAGTGGCACTTTGGCAAAGTGACACTTGCCGACTGGCCTTTCTATATGACTCTGGGCCCGGCCCTGGTGAGTTGCCGGGGCTGAGCCTGACCAAAGGATAGGCCGAGCAGCCCCCAAGCACTCACCGCACCCGGCTACGGGCGAGCTCGGCTTACGGGCAATCCCAAATGGGATAAAGTTTCCCGTCCAGTCCGGATCAGGGGTTTGCGGCGTGGAGGAAGATATGAGTTTCCTGAGGATATTTTGAATACAGAAGCTCTTTATGAAACATGAAACATGTATTTTATATTATTTTAACGGTCAAAACAGCGGCCGATGTCGGTCCGACGTCGCCCCGACGTCGGCCCGACGTCGGCTGGACCTCAGCAATTGATCTCGGTCCGACGTCGGCCCGACGTCGGCTGGAACTCGGCTGGACGTCGGAACATGCGGGCATATCCGACATCCAGCCCACGTCGTGCCGAGGTTGGACCGACGTCGGGCCGACGTCGGCATGCCGATGCCGAGTTGCCGACGTCACCCCGACGTCGGCCGACGTCGGGCCGACGTCGGCATGTTTACTGGGACGAAAATTGTACATCATGTATCGGTCACGTGACGCATGTTTTATGGTCCATTTTACTCGTAGATTTCGAACATAGTGTCGTCTGTGTCATTTGAGGTCATTGTCAGCTGAATTTATCGGAGGTAAGGTCACTTCCAGGTCAGAAAAGGTCAAATTTTGAAAATGAAATTTTTCAACAAAAAAGGTGCCTATCAGATGCAGTTTGAGCTCAGGAACACGATGGTGCCATTTATGTTGCTGTACGACGTCAAAAACGTACTGATAGATGGATTTGAAAAAAAAAAACAAAAAATTGTAAAATTTTGACAATAATGCGAATAACTTGGCTATTTTTGAAGATATTGGTCTAAAACTTGCAAAGGTAGTTCATCAGTGTGTGTTCTATCACATGTATTCCGGTTTTTGCGAAAAGTCAAAAACTTTTTGAAAAAAAATCAAAAAATATATATTTTTTGTAATTGTAAATACATGTTTTTTTTTTTAATTTTCAAAATTTCGAAAATTCGAGATAGCAGTTTAACCCGCGCGGGGCTGGGGTCTCCAGCCGAACGCGCGGGGCTGGGGGGGGGGGGTAAATTTTACCCCCCCTGTTATCTCCCGAACTAATGGTCCGATTTGGAAAATTCAAACGCCAATCGAAAGCTCTCATCACCAACTACTAAAAACATGTACTTAATTTAAAGTTTGAGGTCAAGGTCAAGGTCAGGTCAAGGGTACAAATTGCAAGTTTCTACAGTATCGGCCTTGCACCGTAGTTGCCGAAGAATGGAGTCATGGACTGAGACTGATCGCCCAAAACGTGTTCTTAGGCTACCAAGACAATATTCGTTGCATACAATATCATTCAGAGGTCAAGGTCAAGGTCAGGTCAGGTCAGGTCAGGTCACCAAAAAACAAAATATAGAAAAGGGCATGTGCGACACATGTTTTATGGGTCATTTTACTCATAGAATTCAATAGGCACACTCAATAAGTGATATGGACCACCTCTGGATGAATTTCAGGTCGAGGTCAGGTCAAGGTCAGGTCAAGTGAGGTCAAATTTTGAAGTTGGTTGTTAAGACCTAAAAAGGTGTCTATCTGATGCAGTTTTTCACGGTGAATCGAATGGTGCTATTTTTGTTTTCGTACGAGGTCTAGAACTTCCAAAAAAGTCATTTTTCAAAAAAATTGTGTGTCGTGACGTCATAAAATTTTGAATAACTCCCACATTTTTGAACCGATTCTTCTAAAATTTGGTATGTAGGTGCACATAGACCACTTCTCTGACATATATTCCGGTTTTTTCGATAGACTCAAAATTTTGGATTTTATAATGATTTTCCAAAAAAAGTCAGTTTTTTGAAAAAATTTAGGCCAAAATCCAAAATTTTCAAAAAACCGAGATAGCCATGTGATAGACAAAGTAAAATTACGTATAACCTTTTTTGTTACGTCTTGATTCCTTTAAAAATGAAGATGTTAGCGGCGTTTGAACTTTTGCCGTTTTTGAGGCGAAAATGGCGAACATGACGTCACTAAAACGTCAATTTCTCAAAAATTTTCCGACGGATTTCGCTCAAATTTTCAGGGAACGTGTCAAATCGATGTAAGAAAAGGTACTGAAAGTTTGGCGGCGCTGCGCGCCGCCGTTTTTGAGATATCGCAAAAATTCGCGAGGGGGGGTAAAATTTACCCCCCCCCAGCCCCGCGCGGGTTAATAGCTACATGTATTTGTAGTCCACTCATGCAAAGAAAATGGATCTAGCTTTAAAACTGAGCTCTTGAGAGCGTTTGCCGTAATTCAGTATTTTGCATGAAAATCGGCCGACATGACGTCACTCTGACGTCATTTCCGGCCAAACTATGGTAGCTAGAAAGTTGAAATTTTAAGACATGGTGTCAAATTGATGCCTCTGAGGGTACCGCAAGTTTCGTGTTGATCTGTCAAACGGTTTAAAAAATATTGCTGAAAAACGGGAGGGGGGGCTCTGTAGAGCCCCCTCCCAGTCATGCGCGGGCTAACGTAATAGGAGAAACAAACGAAATAACGATGAATAAACCCTTTCAATAAACCAAACGATACAAGGATGTAAGATAAATCAATTTATTTGGAAAAGAAAAGGCAGCACAACGTAGCTAGCTCCGTTACCAGGCGCCAAGTATTGGTACGTCTTTCAAGTGAGCAGGTTGTAGCTCTACGAGTGAGCAGGCAGGTATCCGCGACAAATTTGGTACCACCATCCCTGTTCATGAGATATACGGCAAGCTGGTAGAAAGATGTAGCTGAAGAGCTCACACAGCTTGTTTACAGGCCTCAACTAATACAGTTACCAGTATAGCGCCTTTTGGGGCGACTAACGGAGCGAGCGAGGGGCGAGTCTTGCACGTGCGAAATTTCGAGGGGGTACCTCCAACTGACTTGTGCACGGCACCCTACTGACCGGTTTCTAGCGATGTGCCAAATTTGAGCACAATCGGCCCAGCCGTTCTCGAGATCTGGAAGCGGCACCCTGCACGTGCGCACGTGCAAAATGGGTCCCAACTGACTTGTGCACGGCACCCTACTAACCGGTCCCTAACTGTGTACCAAATTTGAGCGCAATCGGTCGAGCCGTTCTCGAGATCTGGAAACGACCCCTGCACGTGCGCACGTGCAGCAGCACCCCAACTCTGGCACATGGATATGCAGTGCCTAGTGGGTGCCTACCTACATGCCAACTTTGAGCGCAATCAGCCAAGTAGTTACCGAGATATTGCAACAATTGCAAAACTGACACCTCTTCGTTTTGCACGTGGCACGTGCATAAGGGGTCACCCACATGCATCGGGAATAGTCCAATACTTGGTAGAAGGAATGAAGCTACCCTACAAAAATTACCGCGTGTAAATCGGTCAAGTGGTTGCTGAGATATAAGCCTCGCAAAAGCGTCCGCACGGCCGGCCGGCCGGCCGGCCGCTCATACTCAGAAATTTCCGTTAATCTACGGAAAGACTCCGCTCGCTTCGCTCGCTCCGTAACAACACCATTTTTATGGGCTAAGGCGAACAGCGACGTTGCCATGCACTATAAAATTGCGTGAGAGTAGAAATATACGAAGAAGTGACTTAATTACATTATCGATGACATAATCGATCTAATAACTGTTAGATCGATGATGTCAGGGCGTTCAACAATGTCATTTGGATTAAATAGCTAATTAGTGGGCAATGCTAATAGCGCACGTTGCTTGACATCGCCTGACCTAGTTATTGGCACCTTTCAGGTACAGACTAGCCCGGCATATGCTTCAGTTACCTACCAACGACTGGAAACTCTGAGGTTCATATGGCCTCAGAAGCGATAATGCACACGGGCATTTTCGCTCATGAGTGATGCCTATATAAGTGCGTCATGGCATTCAACCAAAGCTCGGTTGATCGCATGCCAGCGAAAACATTTAGAAGCTCAAATGCCCGTTCGGAGATTCCATAGCCCACTGTGCGCTCCGATTTCACCGATAAGCTGTGGCGCACAAAGTGCCGGGTCAAGCTCAGCTGGCCCGGCCACTCCCAGGTCCCGGTGCCGGTGTCTGCAGTCACAGCGTGGGGTCCATGACCCGGCCCACGAACAGGGTGAGTCCAGTCCCAGCGTCGAACAGCGCGAAGAAGAACGGCCGGTCCACGACGAACGGCGGCGGCTTGGGCCCCAGCCTCCGGTAACCGATCTTGATGGCTGAAAGGGAGGGAAGTGATGCATGTGAAGGGGGTATTTCAATAGCCTGTTACGAAGGAAGCCCGATTATCGGCATTTGGCAGAGAGAACCTGGTGATAGCCACGTAAATGAAAGTACCCTCTGAAATGGGAACCGATGAGGTGGTGGGGAGGGAACCCTTTGGTCTCCTTTGTAATAATTTTACTGTAGACTTGACTGCACAGCTTTTAAGAAAGAAAGGCCGTGCTGTAAGTGGTCGCGACTGTGTGATCAGTTCAGTGCAGTGATCTGTCCCCCCCTTCCCCCGGCTCTGTACCCCAGTGACCACACGGCTCTGTCCCCAGTGACCACACGGCTCTGTCCCCAGAAATGATCACACAACTCTGTCCGACTGACCGGTGACCGCCGACGCCACGGTACCCTCCTCGTTGACCTCGATGACGGCCTTGTGGATGGCGTCGGTCACGTGCAGGTTGCCGCCACGGCTGATCCGGCTCAGGTCAGCTTTGCCAGGGTCAAACAGGTCCTTCAGGCCCATCTGTGGTGGCACGAGAGAATCATTGCCAGAGGGATCGCTTATTGCGTGCATACAAAAGGTAGCCAGGTGGTGGCCATCGTCTGGTCCCAGTCCTTTCATTTCTAAATACCAATTTAACTTCGTCTCCATTGAGGTCACGTCTGCTGAACAAACCACAGAACGTGTGTCGGAGGCATAAGTGACATAGAAAAGCACAGGCTCAGAACAATCAACTATATAGTTCCTTCCTAATTTCGTGATTCCGACTCACTGTGTGAAGGACGCGCTTCAGGTCGATCCTTTCGTCAAGCTTGAACCTGGGCATCTTGATGTTGAAGGCGCGATCGGGCTTCTTGGCTGCCTGGAACACCTCTTGGAGACTGGTTTTGGCCAGGCCCCTCTCCAGGGTGGCCATTCCATCTTTTCTGAACGGCAGGATGATCATCATGTGGATCTTGTTGCCCTGAGGACGAGATGGAATATCGCGGCGCTCAGTAAGTAGTAAGTGTCCCAGCCTTGAACCAGTGGTTCATGCCAGTCATCGTATAATATTGTGAAGCAGGTAAAATTAACATATCACTTTGCATATTTTGTATGTGCATAGATTAATAGCCATAAGGCCAACAACAGAAACGAGAAGGAACTGCTCGGCTCCATTTTCAAGAAGCCCGAAACTCATATCCTGCAGAAAGCTGGGTGTTGAATCTAGAGACCTTGCTGTTGTATCTATCAACAATGACTACGCCAAAACCATGCATCCCACAGTCGGCAGCATCTACATCTGAGAACGGCATGACATCACCAACACCATCGCGTCACCTCTACATGAGAGCGGGTCCGAAAGCGTGGGTCATATTGCATGTTTTGAGGTAACCGGAGAACCGCTCGAGCTGTATCAACACCTACCCAGACAGGAATGATGCAAGCTTGCATTCCCCGCTTGCAGAGAAGGCTTCAACGATAGCTCTGAAAGATCTGAACAGTAATTAGAAGGACACAGGCTCTCCTGCGAAGGACAGCAGAGAGACGTGGGAGCATCAACTGATAAGGCATCAAGAGGACTTTGTAGGACGATAAGTACTTAACCTCCTTGTAAGGAAGACGCTGAGCTAAGCATCCTTGAAGGGCAGCAGGATGGGACGGGTACCCACTTTTTAGGGGCAACAGGAGGGTGCAAAGTTAACCCACCTTGTAGGGCAGCAGGAGGACGCGGGCCTTCAGCTCGGGCAGCCGCCCGACGGGGAACGGCTGCTTGGTCTGCATCATCTGCACGGCCCGATCGCCGTCCGGGGCGTGGAAGGTGCCCGGCACGGTACTGGCCCGGTCGAACTTGGACAGCCAGTCACCCTTGAAGTAGACGGCGTTTACCAGGACCAGTCGCGTGGCGCCGTTGATCATATCTGTGCCGAAATTCCGCGGGTCAGATGACGAGGGAACAACGATAGTGGATGGGACGGCGCATACGTCTACCTGACCCCAGGGAGACCCCTTGATAATCCCAACGGACCAATGCTGGGGAAGTGCCAAGCCCGTAACACAGGACACCATATCAAGTCCGTATGTTGGAGTAGGTTCGTTCGGTTTTCCTGATCCGTGCCTTCCACTTCCCTTGCATACTGAGACTCCCGCGGCTGTATGAGGATGCTGATGGTACCGTATGCTGCCTTAACGCGGCCGTATAGACTTACACGGCTCTACGAGCGTGCTGATGGTGCCGCGTGTCTTGACTTACGCTGTTTCATATTGACTTACACGGCTCTATGAGCGTGCTGATGGTGCCGTTTGTATCCTCGCTGACGCGGCTGTTGATGGCGCTGGCCGCCTCCTGCGGCCGATTGAAGGCCAGCTGCTTGATCTCGGCGCCGAATATGCGGTCCATGAAGCGGGAGAACCGGCCCCGCAGCCGCATCCGGCGCGCCACGTACAGCCGGTTCGTCATGCGCAGTGCGACGCTGCTGTAGCGCCTCTGACGGGGAGAAAAGGAACAGTTAGACGTCCGAGTGCTGACTTATAACACACATTACACAGCCGTACGCCTGTGTGACGCTAGGGGGAGGGATGACGGGCTTCTGAGGTCTGCATTACAGCCGTACGTAAGTGCATACGTCTGTCTGACGGGGAGGGAGAAAAGGGACAATAGACGTCTGAGTGCTGATTCGTGATACACATTTCACGGCCGTGTATATGTTACAGGGAGTATGAGAAATCAGTTAGTTTGCAAACTACCTAGGGAGTTTGCAAACTCCCTGAACGATCAGGTAGTTTGCAAACTCCCTAGGTAGTTTGCAAAGTCCCTAGTTAGTTTGCAAACTCCCTAGGGTTGTTGCAAACTACCTAGGTAAAATGCGAAAACGACGAAACAGCAGCCATATACGAGTACATATGTAGATAAGACGCCATGAATTGGTTCAGAGCTCAGAATGAAGCTTGGCGGCAATGGTGCATCACGTGACGATGTGGTGTTTTGATGACGCTCTTTCGCAGCTTGCTATTTATTTTTGTCTTGCTCGCAAATATCACCTTACAGATTAATGTCTGCCTTTTTTCTTGTAGTCGACAACATGTTACGTTGCCATCCACCTCCTTTCCTTAGACTCCAGCTGCCTCTCCTCCACCGGTATGGCGTCCATCAGAAAGCGGATGACGTCGCCATGTTAGGCGTCTTCCACGACTCGAGTTGTTGCCGCTCAACGCTTCCTCCCACTCCCGGAACCTCTGATCGAACAGTTCGCGAGACATGACATCCCCACAGAACCACAGAGCAACCACAGAACAGAAATTGCGATCACTATGCTATGCTGCCTCTTCACACTCCGCTCAGCACTGATGACCCGCCTGCACTGAGCACCGTTCACCAGCCGTGACCCGACAGCGCCTTTCATCCGTATCCCGCAGGCACACACTGACCTGACCTGTCAAGCTCAGGGCAGTCGACTGCTGGCTACCAGGATCGGGTTGAAGCGGGGCGTTGGTTTGACTAAAGATGGCATCCTGATTTCTAACCCGCGCCCCGTAGGGGGGGGGGGGCGGGGCCGAAACGGCCCCCTGTCCTTTTCCATCAATATCTCCTAAACGGCTGCAGCTACCGCCACCAAACTTTCAGGACTTCTCCGGGCATCAATTTTACATATTGCGACCAAAATTTTCCAGAGGCTATGATAGGTTGGCCACAAATGACGTCAGAATGACGTAATGTTCTGCCATTTTCGACCGAAACGGAGCTTCGCGAGAAGAGCTGTCAGACCTACAGCTTTGAAGCTACAGAAAAATGCTCAATACATAAAAGGTGTGAAATCAACAGGGCTACAAAACCGTTATCTCGGATTTTTTTTTTTTTGACCCCCCCCCAAAAAAAAAATGAAATTGGATATACCAAATCATCAAACAAGTTTTTAAGTTTCGGAAAAGAAATCGGTAAATATATGATAGTATCTACCGTATTATATCTACATACTGAATTTCAGAAGGATATCTCTTTTTTGGCCAGGTTATAGCAAAAAACACTGTTCAAAAATGATGACGTGAAATTTTCAAACTCGAGATTTGGCAATTCTAGACCACGTAGGGCAAAACGAAGACCACCATTAGACTCCCCATGACGAGTTGCATCGAATCGATACTCATTTTATGCAAAATATCAAGTTTGAAATTTGACCTAATTTGACCTGGCCTTGACCTGACCTTGACCAGAACGTAACCTAAGCTGGCCCCAAAGGCTGCCTAACCCACATAATCGCATTTGCCATGTAAAATGGACCATAAAACATGTATCACACGACACTTTCATATTGTGACCCCCAGTGACCTGACCTCTGCTCTGTGACCTGACCTGGTATCAGTGACCTCAGATAGCAAAGTAGCTAAAAATTGAGTTTGAACATTTTGCGTCATCATTTTTGAACAGTTGTTTCGCTATAACTTGGCCAAAAAAAGATGTCGATCTGAAATTTGGTATGTAGGTAGAAGACGGTAGGTACTATCATATGTTTTCGTTTTTTTCGAAACTCAAAAAGCTTTTTTGATTTTTTGGGTGATATATGAAATCTCAATCTTCATTTTGGGGGTCAAAAATAAAAAATTTCGAAAATCCGAGATAGCAGTTTTGTAGCCCTGTTGATTTCACACCTTTTATGTATTTATCATTTTTCTGTATCTTCAAAGCTGTATGTCTGACAGCTCTTCTCGCGAAGCTCTTTTTTCGGTCGAAAATGGCAGGACATTACGTCATTCTGACGTCATTTGTGGCCAACCTATCATAGCCTCTGGATTTTTTTTTTTTGTCACAATGTGTAAAATTGATGCCCGGAGAAGTCCTGAAAGTTTGGTGGCGATAGCTGCAGCCGTTTAGGAGATATTGACGGAAAGGGACAGGGTGGCCGTTTCGGCCCCGCCCGCCCCTCTACGGGGCGCGGGTTAGAAATCAGGGCCCTGTTTCACCGGTGATAGCAGCAAGCTACTATCAAATTGCGCGAGCTGACGTAATGTGATGACGTCATACTGCTGACGTAAGGGGCAATTCTGGCGCACGATTGCCGCAATATTGTTTTACGTCATCAGCTAAATGTTCGAAGTTAATGTCAAAATTTTTCCTAAACCCAACTTCTTTTAAATACATCATATTGAAAAAATATATATCAAAAATATATTTACTATCATGACTGCGTAAACTCTTACTTTTAGGCTCATACGTCACTTAATGCCGCCGCCAAGGTCGCGGCAATCGTGCGCCGGAACTACCCATTTCGACAACAGTATGGCGTCACGACATGACGTCAGCTCGCGAAACGTGATAGCAGCTTGCTGCTATCACCGGTGAAACAGGGCCCTGGATGTCATCTTTAGTCAACCCAACGCCCCGCTTCCACCCGATCCTGGTAGCCAGCAGTCGACTGCCCTGAGCTTGACAGGTCAGGTCAGTGTGTGCCTGCGGGATACGGATGAAAGGCGCTGTCGGGTCACGGCTGGTGGACGGTGCTCAGTGCAGGCGGGTCATCAGTGCTGAGCGGAGTGTGGAGAGGCAGCATAGTGATCGCAATTTCTGTTCTGTGGATGCTCTGTGGTTCTGTGGGGATGTCTCGCGAACTGTTCGATCAGAGGTTCCGGGAGTGGGAGGAAGCGTTGAGCGGCAACAACTCGAGTCGTGGAAGACGCCTAACATGGCGACGTCATCCGCTTTCTGATGGACGCCAGACCGGTGGAGGAGAGGCCGCTGACGTCCAAGGAAAGGAGGTGGATGGCAACGTAACATGGTGTCGACTACAAGAAAAAAGGCAGACATTAATCTGCAAGGTGATACTTGCGAGCAAGACAAAAATGAATAGTAAGCTGCGAAAGAGCGTCATCAAAACACCACATCGTCTCGTTATGCACCATTGCTGCCAAGCTTCATTCTGAGCTCTGAACCAATTCATGGCGTCTTATCTACATATGTATAACTCGTATATGGCTGTTGTTTCGTCGTTTTCGCATTTTACCTAGGTAGTTTGCAACAACCCTAGGGAGTTTGCAAACTAACTAGGGACTTTGCAAACTACCTAGGGAGTTTGCAAACTACCTGTTCGACCAGGTACTTTGCAAACTACCTAGGGAGTTTACAAACTACCTGATCGTTCAGGGAGTTTGCAAACTCCCTAGGTAGTTTGCAAACTAACTGATTTCTCATACTCCCTGTAACATATATATCTGTTTGGCGGGAAGGGGAGGGACGACGGACTTCTGAGGTCCGTACCTAACATCCGCACACACACAAACATCCGTACCAAACGGCCCCGAAAGTGGCGGTCACTGCAAAACAAGGTTACTTTAGGTACCGATTGCTCTTCACCAGCGATTTCGGCGAAATTATTTTACTGACCTTCACGTATTTTATAGATTCTTCTAGAGATTCATTAGGTTTACGTATGAGTTAAATAAAACCGGAGAACCAGGCTAGATTTGATAGACGGTGAAACTAACAATAACTCGAACATATCCAATATTGATGACCATCGATTTGAGGGACATACATACACGCTGTAATCGAATCAACTTCTGTAAGGAAACGTACAGAAAACATTACAATTTTAGTACTAATTTTAATACTAAGGTAGGCATCAAGGCTATGAAAGACACATCGGAAATTGTACAGTTATAATTCCAATGAATACCGACTCTGTTGACGTAACTCCATTAGGTGACTACTTAGATAACTTTACCTAATACCTACCTAAAATTGTATTACGGTAGGCGCCGCCACGGTCGGAGGAGGGTGGAGTGGACGGGCATTCACTCACCTTAATCCTGCGCAGGAGCGCTCTATGCGCGCGCATCACGGAGGACCGCCGCTGGCCAAAGTTCATCACGCTCTCCATCTGGGTGGTGGTGTTGCCGCCACTGCCGGCGTACGTCATGGCCAGCGCCGTGCCGATGCTCAGAGGCGAGAAGAACAGGTTGCCCGACTTGTCGTGCTCGGTCATCGTCTGACGAAAGAGCATAGCGATCCGTCAGTGCGGGTTTGTGGACGCAACACAGTATGGTCAGTCCGGATAATCCGACACGGTGCAGTCTGGTCAGTCCGGACCGCCCGGCATGACCCAAGGCCCTATCTACATGACCCAATCCGGTCAGTCCTTGGGTAACGCGGTCAGTCTGGTCAGTGCGGCACGGCACAGTCCGGTCAGTCCCGTCAGTCCGACACGGTACAGTTCAGTCAGTCCAAGTTCCAGCATGGTACAGTCCGCTCCGTCCGACACGGCACAGTCCTGTCAGTCCGACACGGTACAATTCAGTCCGCTCAGTCCGACACGGTACAATCCGGTCAGTCCGAGACGACACAGTTCAGTCAATCCGGTCAGTCCGACACGGCACAGTCCGGTCAGTCTGGCACGCTACAGTCCGATCAGTCCTGTCAGTGAGACACGGTACAATCCGGTCAGTCCGACACGGCACAGTCCGGTCAGTCCGGACCGCCCGGCATGACCCAAGGCACTTTATTGATATACATGGCCCAGTCCGGTCAGTCCTTGGGTGACGCGGTCAGTCATGCCAGTCCGACAGGCGACAGGACACAGTCCAGGCAGTCCGACAAGGCACAGTTCAGTCAGTGCTACACGGTATAGTCGGTCAGTCCGGCACGACACAGTCCGGTCAGCCCTGTCAGTGTGACACGGTACAGTTCAGTCCACTCAGTCCGACACGGCACAGTCCGGTCAGTCCCAGACGACACAGTTCAGTCAGTCCGGTCAGTCCGACACGGCATAGTTACACATACGGTCAGTCCAAGTTCCATCACGGCCCAGTCCGGTCAGTCTGACAGTATCATTCCGGTCAGTCCGCTCAGTCCGGCACACTAGTCTGATCAGTCCAACATGGTAAAGTCCAGTCAGTGTGAGTTCCGTGTCTATGCGGTCGGCCGCGACATGTACCTACCAGGCGTACCTGCACACGAAACAGGCTGTCCGGCTAGACAAATATGGCAGACAGCCTTGTTGGATCTCACGGTTTTGCAAACCTGAGCGCCATGCTTGCAGGATTAGCTGTCTAGCGGTGAAAAATCAGCGGCTGCAGTGCACAGGACTCAGCGAGGCTTCAAATAAGCTTCAATGAGATACACCTCACATGATCCTGAAACCAGTTTTTCACTTGTTTTGCATGACTTTGTCTGCCTGGGTGTGACTGGCACGCCACCATGGGCGCATAGTTCTTGGCGCGGCGGAGCTCGGCCCATCTGCTCAGCCGCCCGCCTTGGAACGGTGCAGCGGTAGCTGTGCAGAGTGTGACCGGCAGCTGAGGGCCGGCCCGCTGGGCGCCGACTGCACTGTAGCAGCCACAGCAGCCACGCGCGGCTCGGCGAGCTACATCGGTGCGGAGGTCAGACCCTGATGCTGTGCTGACGAGTCGGGCGGGAGGGAGCGCGCCAGCTAAACGAGCCAAGTGTTTAGGTGTTTAGGGAGTCAGCGGAAATGCGATACCAGACAGGCGAGGCAGACCTTTTACTCACCACGCGTTGTGTACCCACGGGACTGAGTGTACTACATATGTGCTTATCGTGTATCTCGTGTCACAGCCTGCAGGGTGGGACCCTGGGCAGACAGCAGGCATAGGTATAATGTTCGGCTTCGACACGAAAATGAAGATTCAATCGCTAGCTCACCAGAAAAGCTATTTCACAGCCGAGTGATTTATAAAACTAGAATCGCATAGCTTTGAAAATATCCTGAAACAATAAAGTACTATACGTACCCGTGCATGCGTGTCATTCGGACGGACGGCGGTGGGAATGTTGCCGAATCTCAGCCCAGAGCTTACATGCTCGTGATTTGGCGGCTGCTACAAGCATGCGACGTTCATGGAACTATTTTTAGAAGCCAAGGTCAAGTATCCAAAGTTGACGTTTGTGCTCAGGGCGTGCCGCCCTTTATCCTCATGAAGCGGCCGGTGCCGTCGGCGGTAGTGAAATGTGTGTCACGTTAGATCCCATGCAGATTGCAGATCCACGATCTCGTTGATAACGGCCCGACAGACCCGGGCCATATGCGGTCTGGTCTGGCTATATGCTGGGCTTGTGGTCCAGCTCAATTTGTCAAGGTTTTGAAATCATAATATGTACATGATTATTGATATTATACTATATTGCATTAATTCATGAAGCTAAGAAATAATGAATCGTTTGACCCTAGCCACCCCTAAAAGGGAAGGGGTTACCGCACCCATGACGGTTTTTCACGATTGCTCGGAACGCACTAGTGATAGAGAGCTGAAAACAGGCACACGTAACCTTTAATCAAGTCAAATCTTGTGACAACCGCATTTTCAGGTCAGGTCAGGTCACTTACCACGAGTCTGAGACGTGAGTACGTACCTTATTGGACGCAGGGAGACTTGCTGAATGGATCGACATGCAATTAAACCTTCTTCAGTCAGCTGCTTGACCTAAATAACTTTGACCTGACCTTGACCTGACGTTAACACCCTAAGTTGACCTCACCCAAACAAAATTTGTATCTTTTGACGCGCCTGGAAATGAGTGACGAACGCGATGTGCCCTAATAACGGCTGTGGCCATTTTGGCGAAGTCATTTACCAAAAGTCCCTTCGTTGGAGCACTTGACCTGAGCTCAGAGGTCATCGGTTAACCTGTAGTCTTAGACTCGGATACCAGTGTCTACCTTTCGTAGCAGCGCGCATGCTAGTTTTTTTTTTCGCGAGAGTCTGTTAATAAATTTAATGCCGAGACGGCGAGGGGTGAGTTCCACACCATAATCCATTCCCCATCGGTAGGGGAGAGTGGGGCAAAGCGGCCACCCGGGGCAAAGCGGCCACCCATCGTTTTAGCCCTTCATAGCTGGCGTCAGTTCCAATTTATGGTTTCCAATTATACTTCTCTTCACGGTCGTTCGAATGAGCCAAACCGGGGTTTCAGGCCCATCACCATTGTTCTGTGAAACACGGAAAAGCATTTCTTGCCAGACTACCAACTATGTTTACAATTTTTAAATGTTATGTTATTCCATAACCGTTTGGAATTTTTATAAGCGCTCTTGTCCATGCATTG
This sequence comes from Amphibalanus amphitrite, assembly GCF_019059575.1. Classification (NCBI taxonomy): domain Eukaryota; kingdom Metazoa; phylum Arthropoda; class Thecostraca; order Balanomorpha; family Balanidae; genus Amphibalanus; species Amphibalanus amphitrite. The sequence continues at coordinate 454,460 of NW_024881942.1, read as the reverse complement.
CATGGCTATCGTACATGTATTCTACCAATTTTAATGTTTTTTACCCCACTAATAGCTAAGCTGGAATATTTTTGCCTCGGACGGTATGCGCGGGGCAAAGTGGCCGGGGCAAAGTGGCCACCCCCAATTGGCCAAAAGTTGTGTCTATCTGGATAAAAAAACATTATTTATATTCAAATGTGTCGTCATGCATTCATCTTGGCCACTTTTCAGTTGCAGGAGTTACCAAATAATGCAATTAAATGTTTTTCATGAAAATCCTTTCTTTGTTTACCTACAGGTGGGATGCTGACAAAGCAAACATCCATCCTCGCTTAAACCTTGTCACCATCAAATACCCTAGTCTTACACGAGGCAACTATTTTGTTTCTCATATCGGGACTTGAGAAGACGCCGGTGGCCGCTTTGCCTCAGGGTATGGGGCAAAGTGGCCAATATGCATAGGTTTAAAGTTTTGTCAATATCTCCCATATGTGAACGCCTTTGGAAATAAAACGCAGTTGAAATAAAAGACAACTTAATAGGGATCACATTGGTATAGAAAGAATCTTTCCAAGTTTAAAAATCAAGCGTTGGCATCGTGAGAAGCGTTAGGGTGGCCGCTTTGCCCCACTCTCCCCTACCTTATTACCTATATATATATATATATATATATATATATATATATATATATATATATATATATATATATATATATATATATATATATATATATATATATATATATATATCTTCGTGAAACAGAAAGTTTGCGATTCCCGTGTTTTCTAGCAAACTTTTTCTTGTAAAAAAGTTTGCAAATTTTAAACTCAAAATTCATGCCCGAAGGTTTCGTGAAATCCAAATTTCAAATGTTGGTAATTATTTCTTTTAAACTCAAGTTTTTTCTTTGTAATTACACACTTTATTTGTTAGTGAAACAGGCCTCAGAGGATGTACGGGCCTGGTGTAGAAGTTTTCAAGATGTACCAGCAAAAGATCAATCATAATAGTGATAGGCTGTTCCAAACACCAAAGAGAGCATGGACGCAAGATGAATGTTGGTTCAGAAACGAAGCAATGGGGAAGAACAGCCTGTCAACAATCATGCAGAGGATAGCTGATAGCGCTAAGCTATCACAACGCTATACATGTCATAGCGTTCGTGCCACCACCGTCACGACATTGCATCAAGCTGGAGTGGCAGCTGAAGATATCGTTAAAGTAACAAAACACAAAAGGACCGCAAGCCTTTCACATTACATTGACGACATGTCAGTTCCTCAAAAAAGGCGTTGCTCTGAGATATTGGCACAAACGATGACCAGGCAGTCCGACACAGCCGCAAGTGTAGTCCCAGGGTGCAGCGCCACGGTGATACAGAACGGAGGGCCTGCTACCTCACGACGGTTGTGCGAAGAAAAGCCCAACTTTAATCTGACCATCGGTGGGATGGAAGTGGATGACTGGTTGAACATGAACGAACAGGAACATCGGGTGCCTGACCCATCGGAAGTCCGTCAAAGCCAGCAACTGGTAACGGCGAGAACAGCTCTGTCGTCACTGCTCCCGAATGCAACGTTCAACGGGTCTTGCGTTATCAATGTGAACTTTCACGCGTAAGGATAGGTACGCCGTACGATTACATAGCGAAAACGCATCAAATGTGCAATCGGTCGTGCATCGGTCTATGACAAGTATTGTAAATAAAATATAAATCAAAAACTGTTTGTTCAGAACCGCCTACTTCTTTCAGTTGCAATAACCGCAATTTTCATTAAAATAATTTGTGGTATTCATATGAGAATATATATTTGAACATATTTGAGCTGTCGGGCGCTAATGACCTGTCGGGCGGATAATGACCATTATTGGCCCGACAGCTTTTATTTTGAGGGCAATACAGAGTTTGAGCCGCCCTCCTAAATGACGGTAATCGCCTAGTGATCGGCCCGTGCAAGTGACAATAATGACTATTAGGCATACTTGGTCGAATGTAGGCTAAATAAATGGTTTAAATGCCTTCTTGGAGGTAAGCTATGGTATTTCTGAGCATGATTAATAATGTAAATAGAGTGAATAACCTTATGCTCATGTTATATGTTGCAAATTGATATAATTAAAACTAAATTGATATATTTCGGTATTGCACCGTCATCAGAATAAGAATTCTTATTCAGAATAAGAATTCATCAGAATAAGAATTCTTCTTATTCTGATGACGGTGCAATATCGAAATATATCAATTTAGTTTTAATTATATCAATTTGCAACATATAACATGAGCATAAGGTTATTCACTCTATTTACATGTTTAAATGCCTTGGTTAAATTGTTTCTCGAGTAGTTCAACTCGTAGGTACCTTCAATCGTTAGTTTTGTTGCATTTTAATTTGTTCTGCACCTAGTGTAAACATCCGTTTCAAATCAGTAATGTATGTTGAGTGATGTATAGACAAATAGATATATATTGAGTAGGAAAAACATACAGCACATGGGTGGACGCGTTTCGTCAGAGACTTTTTCAACACCCGAATATCGACAAAACAATACGAACACACAAGAACAAAGCTAGCAAGCACAGTTTCATACCTGTTGATATATCGCGTGTACATATTATGAGAATGTGCCTAAATGCAAATACACTTCCAATACTGCGCGTCAGTTAAATGGCAAAGAAAGAGAGAATACATATATAAGACAATTCATGTTGACAGTATCTGTTTTTCTATTTAACATTTATTTTATAATCTGAGTACAATATACGGCCGCAGATTTTGCCCATTTTATAAACCCAACCCGTGTATTGATCGTTTCGTTCGTTGCAATGTATGCCGCTTCCGTCGCCTTTCTACTCCCCTTGCTTTTGCACTTCGCTATCACTTTCGCCCCTCCCCAATTCGGTAAATGATTCGTTGAGTGAGCATGAAGCACGAATGCACTGTGTTCCATGTCGTTTCTTACATCTCTCCTATGTTCCTTTAATCTTTTGTCCATGCCTCTACCTGTTTCACCTATATATGACTTTTCACAATGCCCACAGGGTACCTGATATACAACGCTAAGATCTACATTCTTACTTATTTTCTTTTGCGTGATCTCTCCTATTTTTCTGCCAGAAGTCAATGCGACTTTGACGCCTGTCGTTTCAAGTTCTTTCGCGATGTTTTCGGCTGCTTTTGAGTTCGGTAATGAAATATATCTTATGTCGTTCTTTCGTTTCGCTTCAGCTTTTGCTCTGTTTCGAATGTTCAACGCTTTTTTCTTGAGACGAATGAGATAGCCTTTGGGATATTTAAGCTTCATGAAACTGGAAAAGATGTGCTCAATTTCTTCAGCAAGATACTCCTCACTACAAATACGAAAAGCCCTTAAGAAAAAGCCCAATACCACCCCACTTTTCACTCTATCACTATGACCGGAAAAGAAATGAACATAATCTTCCCGGTTTGTAGGCTTACGATATACTTTGAATTTTGCACGACTATCGCGTCGGACTACTTCCGTATCTAAGAAAGCAATGGAACCTCCCTTTTCTGTTTCCACAGTAAACTGAATCTTCGGGTCGACTGCGTTGAGTTCGTTGACTTTGGCGTTCAAATCGATCGTTTTTGGTACTACTACCAGCACGTCATCGACGTATCGTACCCACAGAACATTGTCCCCCATAATATTTTGGTACCTGTTTTGTTCCAGCCATTCCAAATACAGGCACGCTGCTACTGGACTCAAGGGTGAACCCATTGCCAGCCCGCTGTGTTGGCTGTAATCATCCGACTCAAATACAAAACCCCCAAATTTCATACACATTGACACAAGCTTAAAGTAGTCAGACTTTGCGAGCGGCAACTGGTTCGCATCGATCTTATCAACTACATCTTTGATCACTTTTAGGGCGTCGTCTACGGGTACATTCGTGAACAGTGATTTTACATCAAGACTAGCCATGTACTTATCTGTGAAGTCGAAGTCTTTAAGTCGTTCAATTAAGTCGTTGCTGTTCCGAAGGTGTGCATCACTGATGGCACCCAGACTATTCGATAAGGGCTTTGCCAGTACTTTTGCGAGTCGATGTGGCGCGCTGCCGATTCCTGACGTAATGGGCCGTAGTGGGATGCCGTCCTTGTGGAGTTTTGGAAGTCCACGCATCTTTGGAGTTTCCGGTGATTCTTCTAAAAGATGCAATAGCTGTTTTCCTTTTTCCGATTTTCGTAGAAGTTTTCTTGCCTCCTGGTTGAATTTCTTACTTGCCTTTTCGACAAATCCGTGTGGTCTTTTCTTGTATGTGTCATTGTCATTCAGCAGCTCTTTCATTTTACTTACATAGTCAGCCTTATCCATAATAACCACTCCCCCACCTTTGTCCGCAGGTGTGATCACTATAGTCGGATCGTTGGCAAGACTTTGGAGTGCCTTCATGTATCGTCTGGGTATCTTGTCTGGTTCATTGTCCGATAAGGCTTTGCAGCACAGCAGTATTCCTTGGATAAATCCCTTTTCTATATCATCCTCATGATTCTTGTAATTTCGCTGGACGTGGTCCATGTAGTTGCTCTTATCTCTTCCGGAGTCGAATTTCATGCCAAGTGCTAATGCTTCTTTCTCATCGTCATTTAGATGTCGTGAAGAAAGATTTGTCAAAATGTCCGTGTTACCTGCTTCGCCCCAAGGGCTGTTCATGCACAGCGTGTGTAACTTTCGTTTCAGGTTCATCTGTTGACATTTTGACAAATCTTACTTCACGACATCTAAATGACGATGAGAAAGAAGCATTAGCACTTGGCATGAAATTCGACTCCGGAAGAGATAAGAGCAACTACATGGACCACGTCCAGCGAAATTACAAGAATCATGAGGATGATATAGAAAAGGGATTTATCCAAGGAATACTGCTGTGCTGCAAAGCCTTATCGGACAATGAACCAGACAAGATACCCAGACGATACATGAAGGCACTCCAAAGTCTTGCCAACGATCCGACTATAGTGATCACACCTGCGGACAAAGGTGGGGGAGTGGTTATTATGGATAAGGCTGACTATGTAAGTAAAATGAAAGAGCTGCTGAATGACAATGACACATACAAGAAAAGACCACACGGATTTGTCGAAAAGGCAAGTAAGAAATTCAACCAGGAGGCAAGAAAACTTCTACGAAAATCGGAAAAAGGAAAACAGCTATTGCATCTTTTAGAAGAATCACCGGAAACTCCAAAGATGCGTGGACTTCCAAAACTCCACAAGGACGGCATCCCACTACGGCCCATTACGTCAGGAATCGGCAGCGCGCCACATCGACTCGCAAAAGTACTGGCAAAGCCCTTATCGAATAGTCTGGGTGCCATCAGTGATGCACACCTTCGGAACAGCAACGACTTAATTGAACGACTTAAAGACTTCGACTTCACAGATAAGTACATGGCTAGTCTTGATGTAAAATCACTGTTCACGAATGTACCCGTAGACGACGCCCTAAAAGTGATCAAAGATGTAGTTGATAAGATCGATGCGAACCAGTTGCCGCTCGCAAAGTCTGACTACTTTAAGCTTGTGTCAATGTGTATGAAATTTGGGGGTTTTGTATTTGAGTCGGATGATTACAGCCAACACAGCGGGCTGGCAATGGGTTCACCCTTGAGTCCAGTAGCAGCGTGCCTGTATTTGGAATGGCTGGAACAAAACAGGTACCAAAATATTATGGGGGACAATGTTCTGTGGGTACGATACGTCGATGACGTGCTGGTAGTAGTACCAAAAACGATCGATTTGAACGCCAAAGTCAACGAACTCAACGCAGTCGACCCGAAGATTCAGTTTACTGTGGAAACAGAAAAGGGAGGTTCCATTGCTTTCTTAGATACGGAAGTAGTCCGACGCGATAGTCGTGCAAAATTCAAAGTATATCGTAAGCCTACAAACCGGGAAGATTATGTTCATTTCTTTTCCGGTCATAGTGATAGAGTGAAAAGTGGGGTGGTATTGGGCTTTTTCTTAAGGGCTTTTCGTATTTGTAGTGAGGAGTATCTTGCTGAAGAAATTGAGCACATCTTTTCCAGTTTCATGAAGCTTAAATATCCCAAAGGCTATCTCATTCGTCTCAAGAAAAAAGCGTTGAACATTCGAAACAGAGCAAAAGCTGAAGCGAAACGAAAGAACGACATAAGATATATTTCATTACCGAACTCAAAAGCAGCCGAAAACATCGCGAAAGAACTTGAAACGACAGGCGTCAAAGTCGCATTGACTTCTGGCAGAAAAATAGGAGAGATCACGCAAAAGAAAATAAGTAAGAATGTAGATCTTAGCGTTGTATATCAGGTACCCTGTGGGCATTGTGAAAAGTCATATATAGGTGAAACAGGTAGAGGCATGGACAAAAGATTAAAGGAACATAGGAGAGATGTAAGAAACGACATGGAACACAGTGCATTCGTGCTTCATGCTCACTCAACGAATCATTTACCGAATTGGGGAGGGGCGAAAGTGATAGCGAAGTGCAAAAGCAAGGGGAGTAGAAAGGCGACGGAAGCGGCATACATTGCAACGAACGAAACGATCAATACACGGGTTGGGTTTATAAAATGGGCAAAATCTGCGGCCGTATATTGTACTCAGATTATAAAATAAATGTTAAATAGAAAAACAGATACTGTCAACATGAATTGTCTTATATATGTATTCTCTCTTTCTTTGCCATTTAACTGACGCGCAGTATTGGAAGTGTATTTGCATTTAGGCACATTCTCATAATATGTACACGCGATATATCAACAGGTATGAAACTGTGCTTGCTAGCTTTGTTCTTGTGTGTTCGTATTGTTTTGTCGATATTCGGGTGTTGAAAAAGTCTCTGACGAAACGCGTCCACCCATGTGCTGTATGTTTTTCCTACTCAATATATATCTATTTGTCTATACATCACTCAACATACATTACTGATTTGAAACGGATGTTTACACTAGGTGCAGAACAAATTAAAATGCAACAAAACTAACGATTGAAGGTACCTACGAGTTGAACTACTCGAGAAACAATTTAACCAAGGCATTTAAACATGTAAATAGAGTGAATAACCTTATGCTCATGTTATATGTTGCAAATTGATATAATTAAAACTAAATTGATATATTTCGATATTGCACCGTCATCAGAATAAGAAGAATTCTTATTCTGATGAATTCTTATTCTGAATAAGAATTCTTATTCTGATGACGGTGCAATACCGAAATATATCAATTTAGTTTTAATTATATCAATTTGCAACATATAACATGAGCATAAGGTTATTCACTCTATTTACATTATTAATCATGCTCAGAAATACCATAGCTTACCTCCAAGAAGGCATTTAAACCATTTATTTAGCCTACATTCGACCAAGTATGCCTAATAGTCATTATTGTCACTTGCACGGGCCGATCACTAGGCGATTACCGTCATTTAGGAGGGCGGCTCAAACTCTGTATTGCCCTCAAAATAAAAGCTGTCGGGCCAATAATGGTCATTATCCGCCCGACAGGTCATTAGCGCCCGACAGCTCAAATATGTTCAAATATATATTCTCATATGAATACCACAAATTATTTTAATGAAAATTGCGGTTATTGCAACTGAAAGAAGTAGGCGGTTCTGAACAAACAGTTTTTGATTTATATTTTATTTACAATACTTGTCATAGACCGATGCACGACCGATTGCACATTTGATGCGTTTTCGCTATGTAATCGTACGGCGTACCTATCCTTACGCGTGAAAGTTCACATTGATAACGCAAGACCCGTTGAACGTTGCATTCGGGAGCAGTGACGACAGAGCTGTTCTCGCCGTTACCAGTTGCTGGCTTTGACGGACTTCCGATGGGTCAGGCACCCGATGTTCCTGTTCGTTCATGTTCAACCAGTCATCCACTTCCATCCCACCGATGGTCAGATTAAAGTTGGGCTTTTCTTCGCACAACCGTCGTGAGGTAGCAGGCCCTCCGTTCTGTATCACCGTGGCGCTGCACCCTGGGACTACACTTGCGGCTGTGTCGGACTGCCTGGTCATCGTTTGTGCCAATATCTCAGAGCAACGCCTTTTTTGAGGAACTGACATGTCGTCAATGTAATGTGAAAGGCTTGCGGTCCTTTTGTGTTTTGTTACTTTAACGATATCTTCAGCTGCCACTCCAGCTTGATGCAATGTCGTGACGGTGGTGGCACGAACGCTATGACATGTATAGCGTTGTGATAGCTTAGCGCTATCAGCTATCCTCTGCATGATTGTTGACAGGCTGTTCTTCCCCATTGCTTCGTTTCTGAACCAACATTCATCTTGCGTCCATGCTCTCTTTGGTGTTTGGAACAGCCTATCACTATTATGATTGATCTTTTGCTGGTACATCTTGAAAACTTCTACACCAGGCCCGTACATCCTCTGAGGCCTGTTTCACTAACAAATAAAGTGTGTAATTACAAAGAAAAAACTTGAGTTTAAAAGAAATAATTACCAACATTTGAAATTTGGATTTCACGAAACCTTCGGGCATGAATTTTGAGTTTAAAATTTGCAAACTTTTTTACAAGAAAAAGTTTGCTAGAAAACACGGGAATCGCAAACTTTCTGTTTCACGAAGACCAGAAACTTGAAAGAAAACATCGTAATTACAAACCTGAAATTCCAGTGGTCCTGACGTTCGGAATTTTGATACTTTTTGTGCAATGATGCAAAACAATCAATTATTTAAAACAAATATGATATGCTGAGTCATTATATGCTCTTTTTCACTTAGCACATTCCCTACGAACCAGCTACGAGCAATAAATAAATATCGTCATGTTTTGTCATTCGCGCGCCATAATTGCATTCAACAGTCTTCTGCTGTCAAATGTTTTTTACGTGTTATTTTCATTCAATAATAAGATATTGTGAACTATCATTTATACCACTCAGAAACAGCATCATTATTTTTAATTTATTCCTGTAATTTCTGACATGAAAACTAGACATAGTTTGATAAAAAGAAGCAATATCTGTAACATGGTAAAGTTCTTGATTAAAAACAATTTTATTGTTTACAAGTTTATTTACCAACTCTTTTTATCGGAGGTGCCGCTGGTGATGAAGTTTAGTGAAACCCGATTTTACATAGTTTGCAAAAATACTTATGAATTGTAAAGTTCAAACACTTGTAATCGCAAGTTTTTAGTGAAACAGGCCTCTGATCAGAAAAGTCTACATCTCCCTGCTTGCTTCCACCCTGATGGTTTTTTGTTGCTTCAGTTTTCGAAATAGTGACATATTCCTTTCCGTCTGGGTCTTCTCTGATGACGAAATGATCTTTCCTCATCTGAGCCCAACCTTCTCGACCTCTTCTCCCGAAGAAAAAGCAGAGATAGAACCATGTAGCCTGCAGGAGGATGGTTGGATTTGACGCGAAATCCGAGAGGTAGTCACCCAAGCGCTTCATATCGTCCTCTGTGATAGCAGCCTTATGCTGAGGCTTGTGGTTGCCTGCCTTTACGTACAGTTTGCAGCGAGCGTCAAAAATGTTGTTTGCTGCAATAAACTCTCTATCGGTTATGATGTTGATCGGTCTGCTATGTGGAGCGCTGGTCAGGCAGCGATGGATGGCCGCACGAATGCAGGTCAGTGTACTGGGCGTTAGAGTTTCCCCCGCTTTCTTCGCCTTCACTTCAGCGTAGAACCTTCTTAGTAAACTACACAGTTCTTCATGAGTAACTGTTCCAAAATCGCATGCATGGTCTCTCAATGCAAGCCATTCATTAAATTTCTTCATCCCATACTGAGTGGCCTTCGATGTGTTGTCAGGTACAACACTTCTTTCCAGCTCTATTAATTCACGCTCCGTTATTTCGCTATCCATCTGGCGTTTCCACGCGCAAAGGAGACAGAGCTATTAGTACCTCAGAAGCTAAACCGAAAATGATGCACCGTTCGCTCTGACCTGCCTTATATACTCTAGTCGTGAGTGCTCGCCCTAAATTCCCGAAAAGTCACGTACTTAACAATAACCAGTATTTTACATTCTCGCGCACTACGAACTTGCTGACCGACCTCCAGAAGATTTGACTACAGCAAGCTATTGAGAAAATGGTTAATTATGAACTAGATAAGTGACAATAATACAAATAACGTGACTTTTGTCGGGCGATATGAGTTTTGAACGGCCCTTCACCATTATCAGAAGCCCTTCATGATACTTAGCGTCCCTCGCTACGCTCGGGCCGCTCAGCATCATGTCGGGCTTCTGATAATGGTGTCGGGCCGTTCAAAACTCATATCGCCCTCCAAAGTCACGTTATTGTACTATTATGACATATTTTTGCCGTTTCGTAATGTTGAAGGAACGTGGTTTAATTTCCATAATAGTCTTGAATTTGCAAGCAGCGGTGTGCTGGCAATTGCACGTGTAGATAATTAAAAAAGTCGCAGGGTATAACTGAATTATTTCCATATGTGAACAATTCCGTTATACCATGATTTTCTTCCCAATGAAGGTTTTCTATATTCTGTGAGCACATGAACCATTCACGAGAAATTTTATCTCAATTGTTGCACAGTTTACCTTTTATCAAGGCCCTAAAACATATTTTATTGCCCATAGTCTTGATCATTGCCAATCACTTGCATTTTTCGCATTGCAAGTTTTAGCTGGCACTTAAAGGCTTGTTTGTCAGTGGCGGATCCTGGGGGGGGTCCACGGGGTCATGACCCCCCCCAAAAGGTCTGAGAGGGTCATTTGACCCCCCCCAAAAGCCGAAGACCTAAATGCGCTATAGACGCCGTCTTGCATGCTCAAAATCACATGTCAAACACTTCTGAGCTAATACCTTTGTTTTTCTGGATCGTGTTGCGTGAAAAGGCGTATTGAAGGCCAGAATCTTACTCATTTTTGTCTCAACCGTGCGAGCACCAGGGGATGATCCAGGAAAACTCCAAGGGGATGGTCATGAATTTAATTCGTGGTGCCCCTACCTATACGCAAAATTAAAAACTCAACGGATTTCGGCCACTTAATTTTGGTGATGTCCTATTTCCATTTTTTTATTTTGTTTGTTTTATTTTTAGTGCCCCTGGGCCCTGGCAGGTCAAAATCACGTCGGAGGCGAAAGAAATTCACTGGAATCCCAAAAATCACGTCAGGACATTCAGGGCACTCTGACCAGCCTGACAGCTAGGGCCCTTCTTACTTCCTGGGGCCTCCAGTGAATAACCGCTAGTGTCTGTGTCGGCCCCTCTGACTCCTCAGTAGGTAGGAGGCCCTCTGTAGAGGAGACCCTCTGTGGAAAGGAGACCGCCTGAATGCAGAAGGCCCTCTGAAGAGAGGAGACCCGCTGTAGAGAGAAGGCCCTCTGAAGAAAGGAGGCTCTCTGTAGAGAAGAGGCCCTCTGAAGAGAGGAAGCCCTTTGCAGAGATGAGGTCCTCTGGCTCTTTGAAGAGAGGAGGTCCTCTGTAAAGGAGGCCCTCTGAAAGGGAGAGACCCTCAGTAGAGAGGAAGCCCTCTGTAGAGAGGAAGCCTTCTGTAGTTAAGAGGCCCTGTGAAAAGAGGAGGCCCGCAGTAGAGATCGGTGGTCCTCTGTAGAGAGGAGACCCCCTCTGTGTTTTGACAAATGTTTTTGCAAATTTTTCGCGGCGCTTCGCGCCGCCGATTCATGTACATACGTACAGGTCAATATGAAATCGTGACTGTAATTACATAAACCAACCGTGTCAAATTGAATCAGAATTCATATGTGTACTGTGAAGAAACTCCGGCTTGTACTGCCATGCTAAAAGGGTGGTAAAATTTGTGTTTTGGAGCGGAGCTGTGTTTTGACACATTCTTTTGCAAATGTTCTCGGCGCTTCGCGCCGCCGATTTATACACCAATCAATAAGAGAGATCGTGACTGTAATAACACCAACCGTGTCAAATTGAATCGGAATTCATATGTGCACTGTGAAGGAACTCCGGCTTGTACTAGCATGCTAAAAGGGTTGTAATATTTGTGTTTTAGAGCTGTGTTTTGACAACTTTTTTCAAATTTTGCGGCGCTTCGCGCCGCCGATTCATACACAGGTCAATAAGAGAGATCGTGACTGTATGCTACTAATGCATTGGGCATTAGACTAATGCATAAGTGAGGTAACTATATCTACTACTTCTGGGTTTTTAAGTCGGTCGATCCGCCCCCCCCCCCCCAGTAAAAAAATCCGTGGCGACGCTCCTCTATAGGTGGGTTTCACTAACTAAAACTACTGAGCCGAGTGACTTACGATAAAACTTCAACTCAGAAACGACGAAGATCAAATGTCATTTGATCTCGACATACTCGCTCCCTACCCCCCCCCCCCCCCGGTCGTCAGAATTCATTCATCAGACCTGGCATGTCGGCCGACTGGTGACCCCCCCCAAAACGTTCCCCTAGATCCGCCCTTGTTGTTTGTAGATGTAATTATACAATATTTAGCGCATTTCTGATTGAAATAAACAAAAGCAATTTCTAAGTCAGCTTTTGTAATTGTAATTTGCACATATTTGCCTTAGCAATATGAACGACAGTGATGATGAAACCGTAGATAGTCAAGATAGTAATTTGGCCTCACAGGAACTGCACGATAGAGCAGCAGAATCGATCCCTAAAAACACAAGGAAAACGACTCACTGGGCGTTGGCAACATACAAGAAGTGGGCACAAAGAAGACGCCAGGTCAAATATGTCAAGGACGATATAACTGCGTATGGCCAAGATCTCGCGGCACTTGACAAAACGCTGTACAAGTTCTATGGAGAAGTCCACACAGTAGAAGGCTTGCAGTTTACTCCGAGCTCGCTGCAAGTTCTGCGAGCTGGGCTACAGCGTCACCTGTCAGAGATGCTGGAAGATATGCCAAATATGGCCACACACCCTACTTTCCGCAAGTCAAACGAGCAGTTCAGAGCCGCTAAAAGACGATTTGCTTTGGAGGGCAATCGGGCTGAGGGCACTGCCAAAATGCCTATGGATCCTGCGGACCAAGAAGTCGTCAGGCAGTATTTCGCCAGCCAAAAGACTTACGAAGACCCCACAGTGCTGCAGCAATACGTTTACTACATGCTGTCTATGACGTTTGGCTATCGTGGCCGTGAAATTTGGCACCAGCTGAAAAAAGACAGTTTTGTAGAGGGAAGGGATGCGCTCGGAAGGGCCGAGATAAGGATGGATCAATCCCTCATGGAAAAAAAAAACTATCAGCACACGGGTCCAAGCTCTACCTGCCGACGAGTCACATCTCTAACAGACGACCCGGAGGCAGGAGTCTTTCTGTACACTACGCTGAAGCTCTACTTGTCAAAGCTGGATGAGCGTCAACCAGCTTTCCTTCAGAAGCCAAAGACAGCTCTGCAAATGCTGCAGGAGCCGGACAGTGACTCCTGGTACGTGAACGCGCCGAAGGGGAAAAACGCCATCGACAGCATGATGCCGACAATAAGTGCCTCTGCTGGCACTTCTAAAAGGTACACAAACCACTGCATCCGGCACACCTTGGGAACCAACATGCTTCGGCTTGGGTATCCCATCGCAGCGATCCAGGCCCGGCTTCGTCTGAGGTCCTCTAGAACCCTGCAGTGGTACACTTCGCACCGTACGGCGCAGGAGCTGACGGAAGAGACGAGAGATGTGACGAGACCACTGCGAGGACTCAGACCGCCGGAAATGGCCTCAGGCGGCGCCGGACCGCTCGGCCCGTCGAAGCCCGTATACCCTGAACGGCGGCAGCTGCTGGAACAGCCGAGCACAAGCGGTGCTGGACACCAGCAGGCTGGACAGGAGCAGCTGCTTGGACACCCGAGCACCAGCAGCGGTGGACACCAGCAGGCTGGACGGGATCAGCTTCTGGGACAGCCGAGCACCAGCAGCGGTGGACACCAGCAGGCTGGACAGGAGCAGCTGCTTGGACAGCCGAGCACCAGCAGCGGTGGGCACCAGCTCATGTTGCTACCAGGACAGGAGCAGCTGCTGGGACAGCCGATCGCCAACGGCGCTGGACACCAGCTCGTGGTACCGCCAGGACAGGAGCAGCTGCTTCGACAGCCGAGCACCAGCAGCGGTGGACACCAGCAGGCTGGACGGGAGCAGCTGCTGGGACAGCCGAGCACCAGCAGCGGTGGGCACCAGCTCATGTTGCTACCAGGACAGGAGCAGCTGCTGGGACAGCCGATCGCCAACGGCACTGGACACCAGCTCGTGGTACCGCCAGGACAGGAGCAGCTGCTGGGACAGCCGATCGCCAACGGCGCTGGACACCAGCTCGTGGTACCGCCAGGACAGGAGCAGCTGCAACTCGTGTCCGGACATCAAGGGTTTCTTTATCCAACCTTTTCTGGACATCAAAAGGTGTTCTATGGTACGTTTAACAACTGCACGTTCAACTGAGGCTGACTGTTCTCACTCAGTGTGAGGCTGGCTGGTTGGGGCTGTCTGTCTTTACTATGAGTCTCACGGATGGTGAGGATTCAGAACGGTAACGGAAATACAACATAGTCAGCAATGCTGTTTTTTTAATACCGAGATTATCTCAGCAACGGAACAATGGCAAAGGCTGCAAATGCTACAACTGAACGAGGGAGGAACGAGGGAGATGGAGAGAGAGAGAGAGAGAGAGAGAGAGAGAGAGAGAGAGAGAGAGAGAGAGAGAGAGAGAGAGAGAGAGAGAGAGAGAGTGTGAGGAAGAGAGAGAGAGAGAGAGAGAGAGAGAAAAATGAAATATATTAATTAGGTACGGTATAATTTATGTTATACAGTCTAGCAATGCTAATCTTCACAGGGAATAAATTCTGTTATACCCTTTGAAGTTAGGTAATCTCTTCCCCCAAAATACTTCCATGCCCCGTTTTCTTATTCTCGTCCCCCAAAGAAAACCCCTTTAACACTCATAGCTTCAGATGTAATGATGGTGTATTGAACTTCTATATATAGTTTTTTTTTTTTGAAGAAATCAATATCGATAAATGTTACCTATGTTTAATGTTTAAGTTATTGCATAATAACTGCACGAAAGCTTAACGGGCTAGCGAGGTTAGCTTTTGATTCTGATGCATCATTCTAGGGAATCCGACTCCTTATCGTACGATCTTGTATAAATAATTCATATCTTATAAGGATTTAGCATCAAAACGACAAAAAATTGCCATAATATAGTTAACTCCGCTGGATGCTCGGTATACCGGGCAGTATTCGGCCAGATTTCCCATAGGATATTTACATTTCATGCACTCGTAAACTCGTGCATGAAATGAGAAAATAGCACTCATTTCATTCGTGCAATTTTCAAAATAGTACCCTCACTCCGTTCGGGTACTATTTAGAGGCAAATTAATACCCTCACTTCGTTCGGGCATTAATTTAAATATCCTTGGGAAATCTGGCCGAATAATGCCCGGTATACCGAGCATCCAGCGGAGTTAACTATATAGTATTAAATGTACAGTCTGTCTTAAAAGTACCGCGCAAAGTGACGGTGGATCCATCAAGCCTGATCGAGGAAGGGCCTGCTTTAATTTGAAAGTCACCGAACCAGTTGACCTGGGGAATGGGCGAGAATGTCAATTGCCTCGGTGACTCAAATTTAGCAGGCCCTTCCTCGGTCAGAGGCCTGTTTCACTAACAAATAAAGTGTGTAATTACAAAGAAAAAACTTGAGTTTAAAAGAAATAATTACCAACATTTGAAATTTGGATTTCACGAAACCTTCGGGCATGAATTTTGAGTTTAAAATTTGCAAACTTTTTTACAAGAAAAAGTTTGCTAGAAAACACGGGAATCGCAAACTTTCTGTTTCACGAAGACCAGAAACTTGAAAGAAAACATCGTAATCACAAACCTGAAATTCCAGTGGTCCTGACGTTCGGAATTTTGATACTTGTTGTGCAATGATGCAAAGCAATCAATTATTTAATAAAGGGACCATCCCACCTTAACATTAGTTTTGAGTTGAGATAGCCAAGTTTGCGGCCAGGATCAGAAACCACCATTTATCCTGGTCGCAACCCCCGCAGCTTTATGGTGTTCAAGAAATTTCTTCCCTTTACTTGCAGGGTGGGACCAGCTTAGTCCCTATCTCTTAACCATTAGCGGTTTTATGATGACGTCAGCAGTCATTTCAACGCCCGCCATTCCTTGAACCCGAGTTTTGCTGACCTTGAGCTCCCTTTTTTATCAACGTGAAATCCGTCGTCGGCGCTGAGGAAGCATATTGCTTTTCATTTTAATTTGAATATTAGAAGATACCCACCACTGGAACTTGGACTGATATTATACCAAGGCCGAAGATGATCAAGCTGCCTGCTATATCTGGAGCTTGGTGTTCAACTTCAACATGGAATAAAAAACAAAATATCAAAGCAAACTTGAACTGGATATGGTACTGCAAGTTAAAGTCCAAAGAAATTTGAAGAGCTGACAATTGACATTAATTCTTTTCCTGCAAGGTTTCCATATGGAGATCACAGTCACACCATGAAGAAATATTTTTGATGTTAACAGTTGAAAGGGGATTTATCTTCCAGTTTTGACGAAAGACGCTGCTGACTGTCTTTGGAAAAGGATGTCGGCATGAGGTGCAATTGTGCTTGTGAAGTGGTTATAACTGGTCTTTTCACAGTATTAAATTAAATGTGCCATTGCAGCCAAGTGTGTTATCATGTAAGGTAAAATCAAAACTACAATGTTGGTTTTACGAGCATTGAGAAGGCTGGTAGGTAACACCTGCCTGTGCTCGTAAATCATGCTGCCAGAGTATTCTAAATTAATTTTATCATACACTTTTGTTGTCCAGAATGGTTGCACTATTGTTTGGTATCATATTATTCCATGTAAATATGGTAGTGTAAAGTCCAACCAACATGTTAACAGATTTGAAGCTGTTACGTTACCTAAGGACCTGTTTTTTACTGGCGTGGTGAATGTCACCTGGATTTTGTTTTGAGGTGCAGACCTAGTAACTCTGACTACATGGGTTTGAAGCTATTATCTATTCTGTTTTTACTGGCCTGGTGAATGGCGACTGATGTTGTCCGTGGATGGCACTGAAACAAATTTTGAGTGTTTTGTACAGTGTTTTAATACAATGCTGAGGGCTGAAAGTTGTCTTGTTTAGAGTGGTGAAAGTTCAGGATATGCCAGCCACCATGGTGGGTCAGAGTTAAATGTGTTGCAGTCAGTTCGGCTTCGGCAAGCACACGAATGGGCATACGCATCAAGACCTGCTCTGCCATACTTTCAGCCAATTTTACCTAGGTAGGTCTTTTCTTTTTTCTGCCAAAAGCTATGACATTGTGAATTTCAGCACTGTGGCCTGTGTGTAGCTTTCAGGAAAGCAATTCTAAATAAAGCTATGATAAAGTGCAAAATCAGCAATGCAGCCTTCTATTACATTTTCTACAACATCTTACTTGTTCCTTGCATGGAGAGAAAAATGCAATGTTATGAATTCGTTTATTCACATAATTTGACAAGCATGCAGTTACCTGCTACTATCACTGCACAAAACAGAGCAGAAAACATCAGTTGATCAAACACAAGACATAACAGAAGTTTACAACATAGGGCTGCCGAACCTGCTTCCTCCCACCACAGTTGATGCCATTTCCTAGCCTGGCTTGATGTGAGCACTGAATAGCTGCTTTGTCTAATTACAGCTCACTACCATTCAACTTAAACTACTCTCTTTAAAGTAAGAGTGAGAGCGTACAGTGTTCATAGCAGCTCGACAGACGACAGACAACAAACATCTTGACAAACCAACCATAGGCGGCGGAACGGGGGGGGCACCGGGGCACCGTGCCCCCCCTTGAATTCTGCAAGGGGGGCGCCAATAGCAAGGTGCCCCCCTTAAATTTGATGTATTAGTACCAGTGGCGGATTCGGGAAAACTCCAAGGGTAGGGTCATCAGAATCGAAGTGGTGCCCCTACCTATTCCCAAAATTAAAACCTCAACGGATTTCGGCCACTTAATTTTGGTGGTGCCCTATTTTCAGTTTTTTTTTATTTTCCTTATTTTTGGTTAGTCATGTGATGACTGGTGCCCCTGCTAGGCCGCTGGTGCCCCTGGAAAGACTGTGGTACCTACCTACCCTGCCCCCTGACAAGCCTACGGTGGGCCCTGACATGACTTAGGTGCCCATGGTCCCTGACCGGCCCGTGATGCCCCTGACAGGCCTGTGGTGTCCTTGCTTGGCCTGTGATGTCCCTGGGCCTTGGCAGGTCTGTGGTGCCCCTGGCGAGCCTGTGGTGCCCCTGTTAGAACGCAGGTGCCCTTGACAGGTTTGTGGTGCCCCTGACAATCCTAAAGTGTCAACGACAGGCTTGTGGTGCCCTTGACAGGTCTATGGTGCCCTTGCGAGGCCGGTGGTTCCCCTGCGAAGCCAATAGTGCCCCTGGCAGGCCTCTGGTGCCCCTGGTAGGTCTGTGGTGCCCCTGGAAGACCTGTAGTGCTTTTGCTAGGCCGATGGTGCTCTTGACAGGCCTGTGGTGCCACTGACAGGCCCGTGATGCCCCTGCTAGGCCTGTGATACCCCTGGCGGGCCTGTGGTGCCCCTGCCGGCTGTCAGGCCTGTGGTGCTCCTGGCAGGCATGTGGTGACCCCAGGCCCTAAGTCATGACCCATGTGACCTCCCCCTGGGATTCGCCACTGATTAGTACTGCGATGGCTTCTTGGGAATTTGATACATGTAGGATAAATGGAATTTATCAAACGACAATAAGGAAGAGACAAGCACATAGGTACTTGAGGATCAGCTTAACCCTCGCCGGCACAGGCCATTTTGAGTCCTCGACGGCACGACGGTTGGTTGGTACGACCCCCCCCTCGCGTTTGGCCCCTGATGGAGCTAGAGCTTCGCAGAAAAAACGAGCGTGTTGCCCGTCACAAGAGGAAGCCAATGATACCCAATTTTAAGATCCTAGGTCATCGGTTGACCTTCCAGGTCAGGTCAATGACCCATAAATCGGGAATATCGGGACCTGTTAGAAAGTCGTAAAGTGTGGCTGCTAAGGAGTTTTCCGGGGTGCTGGTCACGAATATCGTGTTAGTTTTGATCATAGATGATGCCGTGAAGCGTTTAGACCAGGTCGGGTCAGGTCAGGTCAGGTTAACCGGTAGGGGTCGTGACGGGTATTCGTAGTACCTGTCATCCGCCTCTGACAGCTTCGTAACATGTTACGAAGGCACCAAAACTACTTCGTAAATGTTCCAAT
This sequence comes from Amphibalanus amphitrite, assembly GCF_019059575.1. Taxonomy (NCBI): domain Eukaryota; kingdom Metazoa; phylum Arthropoda; class Thecostraca; order Balanomorpha; family Balanidae; genus Amphibalanus; species Amphibalanus amphitrite. The sequence continues at coordinate 435,262 of NW_024881942.1, read as the reverse complement.
GGTTGCTAAACTCGAATTCAGCTCCAAAAACTAGCCTAGAAACATGTAAAACTCGAAAAAGTGAACCGAGGTGACCAAAGGTCAATGACCTGACCTGACCTTCTGGTGACCTTGACATCCACCCTAATGCATGGGAGCAACATCAAATCACATGTCTGAACGTTTGAAACCACGAACGGCTTGCAAACGCGCGGCTAATGCGAGCCGACATACGCCGAATCGCGATTCCGGGCCAAACATGGTCTCAGAAAAGAGGTCACAGGTCAAAGGTCATTTGGGTCAGGGGTGGTCAGGGTCATGACATTTTCAGGGTAGGTGTAAAATTGATCAATGCGAGGGTACTGAAAGTTTCGTCGCGATCGGCCGCTTTTTACGCGAGTTATTCGCGAAAAACCTTAGGGGGGTGCATCAACCCCCCCTCCCCCTGTGCCAGCGAGGGTTAAGTTAACCACACATACGGGGGTGAACTGCCATTTTCGTTTTGTAAAAAAATAAAAAAAAATCATCGTGTCAGGGCTGTGACGAAAAATAAGTGGCCTAAATCCGATGAGAAAACAGGATTTGGGGGTACCCTAGGTTTGGCTCTTGGAGCTGGTGCCCCCCCTTGTCTCAAAACGTTCCGCCGCCTATGAAACCAACCAGTATTTGATTTGGCTAATGATTTATGTGCTTGTTGTACCTATCATGGCCAAACTACTTTAACAGCAATAATCCCTGTTTCATCTTGATCTTGCTTTTATTTCCATTTGAACTCAGATCTTGAAACAATCATCTGAAGTGATATCAGATACTGGCTTCTGTTTCTCTTGAAAGCAAGTACTAAGGCAGGAGATGTGAGTTGTGGCAGGAGATTTTTGATTCAACATATGTCAACCTTATATTGCTTGAGACCTCTGTGACAGACAAACAAATATTTATAGTTTTTTGATAGTTTGGATTCTTGACTTGATTTAGCAGATCAGCTGTGAACCTTGACTTTGAAATCACATAAATGTCATGGTACCCGAACGAATCCTCGCATGACATTTCTTCGTAGCACAATTTTTCGTCCGCATTTCTTCGTCTACAAATCTTCGTCGGTGCATTTATTTGTCCCTCAATGCTTACTCTTGCACATATTTGCGTTGAAGAAGAAATGCGAGCCGATTTTCATATACCCTGGTGCGAGACAAAGTAATGCGATAGGTACGAAAAAATGCCCTGACGAAGATTTGCAGACGAAGAATTGCGATACGAAGAAATGCCATAAGAATTGTCCTGGAATCCTTTATTGGCCATCATATATTGACCTTGATAAGATAAACGCATCATTCGCGCAATATTTGTCGCACTTTGATACCAAACTATTGCTTCCAAATGCCGACGTAAAGAAAACCTTTATGTGACGTCATAGAAACAGCGGATTTCCCAAAAAGTAAACAAAAATAAAAGTCATATCTCGAAAACGGGTGAATATTTTCCGGTAAAATTTGGTAGATGTTCATTTTCGCTCTTTGTGATTCACGCTACATCACTTTTATGCCAATTCATTAACTTTTTTGAAGGTGGGAGGGTCCCTTTAAAACAAATATGATATGCTGAGTCATTATATGCTCTTTTTCACTAAGCACATTCCCTACGAACCAGCTACGAGCAATAAATAAATATCGTCATGTTTTGTCATTCGCGCGCCATAATTGCATTCAACAGCCTTCTGCTGTCAAATGTTTACGTGTTATTTTCTTTCAATAATAAGATATTGTGAACTATCATTTATACCACTCAGAAACAGCATCATTATTTTTAATTTATTCCTGCAATTTCTGACATGAAAACTAGACATAGTTTGATAAAAAGAAGCAATATCTGTAACATGTTAAAGTTCTTGATTAAAAACAATTTTATTGTTTACAAGTTTATTTACCAACTCTTTTTATCGGAGGTGCCGCTGGTGATGAAGTTTAGTGAAACCCGATTTTACATAGGGCCTGTTCCAGCGCCTCCAGGGCCCTGTTCATGAACCCCGGCGGTCGCTGCGGCCGCTGCGGTCGCTGCGGCCAGCCGGGTTGTTACGTCACAAAAAGGGGCGGGGCTCATGTAGTATGACGAATGTATGACGTCACCTTGCTGCGGCCGCTGCGATCTCTGCGGCCGCAATCCAGCGACCGCCGAGCCGCAAGAAAGTAATTGCACTGAACTTGGCGCACTGAAGTCAAAGTGTAGGCTGTGTTGCCATGGAGACGATGTTGTAAACAAATTCATTCCGTCCGTTGTTGCATGCCATGATACCTAAAAATTAGATTAATGCTTTAATATGAGATTTAATTTTAGACTTAAGTTATTTGTGCTACGATTTAATGAAAACAATACCAAATCATTTATGTGACCCACTTACAAAAATACAGAAACATCAGACGGCCTTGAGAAATGCCCTTTTCATCACAGGAATGGAATACACAGATAAAAGAAGCGCGTGGAAACTATTGATTAGTAATCGTCTCAAGCGCGCAAATATCCGAAACTATTTCGGCAGCAGACGTGTTCATGGAACGCTGATTGCGGTCGAGTGGGTGATGACGTTTCAAAAATGGGCGGAGCTTAGAGCCTGCGGCCGGCCGCAGCGGCCGCAGGGTTCATGAACAGGGCCCAGAAGAAATTCTTGGCCCTGTTCATGAACCCCGGCGGTCGCTGCGGCCGCTGCGGTCGCTGCGGCCAGCCGGGTTGTTACGTCACAAAAAGGGGCGGGGCTCATGTAGTATGACGAATGTATGACGTCACCTTGCTGCGGCCGCTGCGATCTCTGCGGCCGCAATCCAGCGACCGCCGAGCCGCAAGAAAACTAATTGCACTGAACTTGGCGCACTGAAGTCAAATAGGCGCAAGCCGTGTTGTCATGGAGACGATCTTGTAAACAAATTATCTAGCGGTGTGCGTCAGTTGCAAAGAATTGTCGGAAACTATTTCGGCAGCAGACGCTGTTCATGGAACGCTGCTGCGGCCGAGTGAGTGATGACGTTTCAAAAATGGGCGGGGCTTAGAACCTGCGGCCGGCCGCAGCGACCAAGATTACTTTACTACTCGCAGCGACCGCCGACTTCATGAACAGGGCCCTTGACTGGAGGCTCTACCAGAGGTTTTACTGGAGGCGCTGGAACGCAATCTGGGCCCTGTTCATGAACCCCGGCGGTCGCTGCGGCCGCTGCGGCCGCTGCGGCCAGCCGGGTTGTTACGTCACAAAAAGGGGCGGGGCTCATGTGGTATGACGAATGTATGACGTCACCTTGCTGCGGCCGCTGCGATCTCTGCGGCCACAATCCAGCGACCGCCGAGCCGCAAGAAAGTAATTGCACTGAACTTGGCGCACTGAAGTCAAAGTGTAGGCTGTGTTGCCATGGAGACGATGTTGTAAACAAATTCATTCCGTCCGGTGTTGCATGCCATGATACCTGAAAATTAGATTAATGCTACGAGATTTAATTTTAGACTTAAGTTATTTGTGCTACGATTTAATGAAAAGAATACCAAATCATTTATGTGACCCACTTACAAAAATACAGAAACACCAGACGGCCTTGAGAAACGCCCTTTTCATCATAGGAATGGAATACACAGATAAAAGCAAGGCTATAGAACTCCAGGTAAGGACACCAGCCGTTTGACCTTGAACGCCGCCGGCCGGCCGATGACGTCATTGGAGGCAAGCCGGCTCGGCGGACACACAAGGCGAATGCATAACGGAGGGGCGTTGGAACGTTGCGGGAGCCGGGGAGATATTTTAATGTGGTTGTATACCACCATTGTTATGTTTATTGATCTACAGACTGCATTCTTTTAAACCTCGATGCACTCTAGGCCTGGATGGTTCGTACATTCGTGGAACGATCACCCCGTCCGAAGTCCGTGGTCGAAGCTGTCATAGTATTAAAGATACTAAGACGGGTGCAATAACGGCGATCCGATCCCGTCTCTGGCGAATCTAGAGGGGTCGTAAGGACCCAGGCCGAATCTGACCGTCTATTTTTAGGGAAACGGGGTGGGTGAATTGACAACCGATGGCTTAAGAGATAATGAGAAGAGATCCCGTCGTCGATTGTTGTTTGACAGACAACACATGTTGTTTTTTTTTTCATAGTCCGGCATTTATTACGAACAACAGTGATATTCTCACAAAACAAATGCACTGCATGACGATATAGTGGGGAAGCATCAGATGAACGATGCTTCAGATGAGCTTTTCACTGGTCTCAAACGACCCGAAAAAAATACGCACAATGATAGACAACAGCCCGTGTAGACATCTGACATTCCGAACGAGACACATGACATTCCGCATCACGTCTACAACACAGTCAGCTTTAACCCTCCCCTCCCTCCCTAGGTATTCACATGGTCACACTTCTCACCAGCTCAGTTCAGTCTCACAGTTCACTAATACCTCTCACACCAGCCACTTTACCCTAGCGCGGCTCAGTCATTTCTGCTGAGCGTGGCCGGCGACAGCGACTGATACAGCTTTGTGACGGCCGTCAGCACGGCGCTACGGAACACCTCGTCCTCCTCACAGGTCACCGACATGTCCGTCAGGTCAATGTCTTTTTTTTTAACGGGCCGCGGGCCCCCGCCCGCACCCCCGGAAAATCATCTTTCCCGGGGGTGCCCCCTAACCACCGCCCGGGCGAGGGGAGCGCCGACCCGACCCGACAGGCCGGCGCCCAACACATGTTGTACTGGACGTATGACCATCAGAGGTAATGCCTGAACGTAGGCAAGCATAATTGTTCTGTCATACTGTTTAGGAATATAAAGTGGTAATGGAGATTATTGAGGATATGATCTCTACATTACAGGAATTCGCTAATTACTACGGCCCATAGGGGCACCGCCGGAGCTGTTGTTTTGCCATCGGTCCCAGGCAACTCCAGGGAGCTGCAGTACCCGGCGGCCAAAGCGGCCCACTTCGTCGACTCGCAGGTCCTGTGGGATTCCGTGATGCTTAAGTGCTTCACCCACAGAAGCACGGGCATAGCAGTAGGATGTGGGGCTAGGTGTCTGTCCACCTCTTCATTGAAAGAACAACGTATACAGCGCCTGGTCCCGCCGAAGCTCGGTATCGACCGTGACTTATTCACAACTGGCGGATCCAGGAAGCGGTCTTGGACACTGCGGGGGCTTACCCCAAAAAGGTTTCTCGGAATTAATTTAAAAAAAAACTCTGATTTCGATTCCTTGCGCACTGCTGTGCAGTGTGATTAACCAACATTTCCTCAGAAAAGTTGTGAAGTTTTCTTTGATTCTCGAAAAGCGATTTCGGGCGCTGCCAATGTGGGGGAAGACATTTGCCCCAAATGCCTTCCCCTGGATCCGCCAGTGGGTTGCCCCACTCCGAGCTTGACTAAAACCATTTTCAAACCCCACCAGAAACCGATGGTAAGGTGAATTTAAATCCAATAACTCATCTCTGTCTGCCCGCCTAAATATGTATACAACACATGGTACGGCACCCGGCCCTGTCTGAGCTATGAGCCACAGATAACAGTAGTACTGGATTGGAAACAGAATATTGGCAGTTGCAGTAAGAGGCCGAATGTTTTTTATGCGACGGCGCCAAAATGGGATTCTCGCGTGCTGCTGGGTGGATAATTTGTGTGTTGTGTATTGCAAGAAATCGTAATTTTTGTGTTTTGTCGTTTACATTTAAAATCAAAGCTACCAATGTTACTTTCATTTGCTTAAAAAATTAAAGTATTTCACTTTATAATTTGATTATTTAGAGGGCACAATGCGTGGTGTTTTCTTTCGAAAACAAAGTGTGGTGCAAAGCCTTACAAACGTATAGGTACATCAACAATGGAGGAGGGGAATGAGCGGTAAAAAACTGCCGTTCTGGCTACACCCAACGAACCAAGAGGAACAAAAGATTAAAACAGGAGATGTCTCACATGCCACCTATTCGCTTTTCTCACCGAAACATCTCTACGGGCTCAGTGGGTTGGCGCCATGGGTCACCGTGACCGGGCTGAGTGAAATCAGGACTATTCCGCCGCATGTGTGAGCTGCATTTCAGAAAGGAAGATTTCGAAGATGATCGGTCATTTCGCACCGGCATGCAGAGACAGCGCCGTCGGCTCAAGAGCGGCGCAGTCCTGTCAGTATTAACCAGCGTGGATTAGGTACGCGATGCCCCCTGTGCATGAGCGGCCAGCGAAACTAGCCATGGCAATTGGCATCCGCAGTCCGCACGCCACTCACACCAGAAGCAGGTTATGAAGGACCAGACCGATGCGTTCTTCACGAATGACAATGTCAGCTATCAGGTGGCAACTACAACTGGTCGAGTGTCCGACAGTTCCTGGAGAATGAGGCGGTACTCCGAAGTCGAACTAAGGGCTTCAGATGGTGGTCACTGGTCACGTTTCAGCCCCGCCGACGCCTCCGCCCGAATGGCACCATCAGCATCACAGCAGGAGTGACAGCAGGATGGTGCTCTTGTCATCCAGGAGCCAGTGGCCGCGGGGGCGAAATCCACTGAAATGGAGGACATGGATGACAGCGCCAAAGCCTCCCTGGGACACAGCTCTGGCGCCTCGGCACGCTCGGCCACCAGGCGTAACAAGTACGGTGCCTCCGCCAGCCTGCTGATCTATCTTGGGGCTACGCCTAAACGCCGCTGGAGGTACGACTGGAGAAAGACCAGGAAGACATCGACCTCGCCGTGAGGATCTGCCATATTTGGAGGCAACTGCTGAAGACGGAAGCTAACAGGAACCAGCTGCTGGTCTGCGATCAACCAAGAAGTGACGAAGATAGTCGTAAACTGGGATGTCGAACTGACCGGAAGTCGTTTGCAATGATAGCCACGACGTCCTTAGGAGCCTCCTTCCAGAGATGTATGCAACGGTTTTCAATCTATTTGCTGGAAAGTGTGGAAACATGGTAACTGATAAGTGAGGCAGACACTCAAGACAGTGCTGTCCATCGAAAGTCAGGAAGCAGACACCCCAGCGGCAATCGGGTTGCACCCCAGGTGCAACCCGATCGAGGAGCGACAAGAGGCCAAAGCTCAGCAGGGTCAAGAAGATGTAAGGCGGGGAAGTAAGGTCGCTGATGAAATTGGGAGGGCAGGCGAAGCGAAGTGACACTTGAAGGGGTGTTTTGTGACGTTTGGATGGTTCGTTGTGACAGGACTGGTGTCGATTAGCATGTAAATAAAGAGATCAAACTCCCATGTACAAGTACTTTTTGTGGATGAGAGTGGGAAATCATTATAATCAAATCAGTGGCATACGTTCCCTCACCACGGTGAGGAAAGTGTAACCAGCAACGTTTAGTAAAATAAGTTGCCATTATGCAAAAATGCAGCAATAAACACGAGCACGGCTAGATTGCTTCTTTATAAGTTTCATTCACATAAACCATTTTTTTTTTTTTGCCTGTGGGAGAAGATATCGAAGTCTGGGCACGAAATATTCGGTTATGTTTTCGGCCTCTTACTGCAGCCACCGGAATCCTGTTTCCAATCCAGTACTACTGTTATCTGTGTATGAGCCGATCGCGATATTTTCGGCTTTCCCCAACCCAAGCTCGATTAGGAACGTTCTCCTTCCCCACCCGATTGCTGATGTCAATTCAAATTCAATACCTCATCTCTGTCGGCCCGACCATAACCCATTCATTGCACACCGTTCAGCGCCCCGCCCCGCCAGAAGTATCCTAGCGCGCTGAGCAGTTGCCTCCAGCCGCGTCATCGCGAGGCCCCGCGCGGCCCATAAATTAATACATTGCGCGAATAGCCGTGTCGCCCCCCTGGATAAAAGAAGCGCGTGGAAACTATTGATTAGTAATCGTCTCAAGCGCGCAATTATCGGAAGTTATTTCGTCAGCAGAGGTGTTCATGGAACGGGAGATTTCTGGAGATTGGCGTCATAGATACCAAAAGAATGACGATTGTTCTCTCTTGAAACGCAAAATTTGTTTTCAATTTTAGTTAAAAAGATAAATAAAATTATAGCAATGTAATTTTCTTTACATTCAAGTTGTAAAATAATCAGTCAAATGTCCTTTGTTTACATTCGTGATTGTCACATGTCAATGTGCACCATAATTGTAGACCAGAGCCTCCAGAGAAATTTGGACCTCTCAACTCTCTGGAGGCTACTGGAGGTTTCTGGAGCTTTGGCGAGAGCTTTCTGGAGCTTTCTGGAGGCGCTGGAACGCTCTCTGGAGGATTCTAGAGCTTTCTGGAGCTTTCTGGAGGTTTCTGGAGGCGCTGGAACAGGCCCATAGTTTGCAAAAATACTTATGAATTGTAAAGTTCAAACACTTGTAATCGCAAGTTTTTAGTGAAACAGGCCTCTGGCTTGATGGATCCACCGATACTTTGCACGGTACTTTTAATAGACTTACCTATAGTCCGTTTTTCTTATCTTTAGACTTCACTCCAAGATGTTTCGCAAGATATGCACGAGACAAAGCATGGCTTAGAAAAAATCAAGCCCTTCGGAAACAGAAAATATTGCCTTGAAGCCTGGAGAGTGGCGCTCTTGGGTGCGGCAAGTGCAGATTTGTAGTCTCACAAATGTGTATTACATAAATAGGTAGGTACTTATACCTACCTGCTACAAAAATTAAGTTGGATAAAGTTTGGTATGCTAACCGAACTATCGATCCGATGAATTAAAGGGTACCTATAAAAGCGAATATCACTTGGAAATGAACTATTCTGCAAATGGACACAAGTCATCATCAGTGACTTTAGTTCAAGACCTATAGGGCTTGGTTCCAGCCGAAGTTTTTTGAAACCGCAGGTGCGTGCGACTGCGAGTGCGGACCCAATGCAAGGAAATTCTTGAAGGAGCTCGGCGTGTGGCTCGTAACAAGTTCTGGCGACTGTCGTGAAGCACTTGGTTTGTGGTTCGCTATCGCAGACATTCGAGTGAACGCGTTTTCGATAGTATTGACTGTGACGTTGTAATCCTCACGAAGTATCATGTGGACGGGTTAGACTGCGTGACGAGAGGCGGAGATGAATTATGCCTGTGGAGGTAGGCAACCCGCAGGACATGCGTGTTCAGCGGCGCAGGCTACCAACACGAGTTGGCTATATGAGCGTGTGTTTAGCGATGAATGCAGCATTGATCGAAATTAACAAATATACATACTATTTCAATGTGATGACATGTTTTGCTCGTATTACCCGCTAGTGTCTACAAATCTACCACCAGTAACTCGTAATACAAATTACAAAAGACAGGAAACACAGGAGTCGTACTCGTATATTGGGTATGTTTGGTTCACCGAAGCCATCGTAGGTCCCATGCGCCCTCAATCACTTTCACTGTCACTGTCGTCACTGCTCGAATCCTGAAGTGACACGATCACTGGCTCGATGTCCTCCATCATACCATCTGCTCGCCAGTACACCTCTTCCAGTTCTCGCACGTGGCGGCAGCAGTTTCGCCACAAGTCCGGTGGCGCGGCGTCTCGGCTATCCAGCAGCAGCCTTTCCACGTCATTCAGATGCCCAGTGTTGTTGAACTGGCGGACGTGCGTCTTCATGTTTGCCCAAACCATTTCAATCGGATTGAGGTCGCAATGATATGGGGGCAACCTCAGTACTTCATGACCGGCCTCCTGTGCCACCTTGTCCAACACATACTCGCGTGTCTGTTTCAGAGGGCGAACCAGCTCAAGAAGCTCGACCTTCCGCAAGTCCGGATCAGGATTGACATCATGTACCCGCAGCCATTCTTGGATCGCTTCCTTCCTCCAGCTAGCTGTAGGTGCCTTGTTAGCACATCTTGAATGATACGAGGCGTTATCCATAATGATCACGCTATTCGCTGGCAGGTTCGGCAGAAGTTGGAGTCGAAACCAGTCCTCGAAACAGCTCGCGTTCATAGACGTGTGATAGTCGGCAGACTTGCCGTCCGTCCTCATACACATGAATGCTCCTGGGGTGAAGCCGCTGTCCGAGCCAGCATCGACTATGATTAGGCGCTTGCCCTTCCCTGTCACTGGCTTATGGCCGGCCACGTCGTCACTGTCCAACCACGCGACCGTTCGCATATCAAACTGGTTATACCAGGTCTCGTCCAAGTACACTATAGTGCGCTCTGGGTCGGAGCTTCTAATCTTCCGAATGCGTCTCAGGAACGCGTTCCGGGCTGCCACCACCTGAGGTTTTTCAACCAGCAGCTTTCGGTTGTTCACTTGTCGGAACTTGAATCCTATTTGGAACAGCTGCTTTCGTATGGTTGAGCGCGAGATAGTCTGCTCGAACTTGTCCTGAACTGCCGCTCTAATGGTGTCCAAAGTGACCTTTTTCCCTTCCAGGTACATGGCATGCACCATTCTTCTGAACGCGCACTGGTCAAACTCGTCGAAGTACTCGCGTGGCCCCCTGTTAGGGCGCTGGCGGGCTGGAGACTGGCATCCATGTGTCTCTATTCCACTCTTGAATGCATTAACAGAGGCAATCGACACTCCAGTAGCAGAGCTGGTCTCCTTCGCTACGTTAATGCTAGCCGCTGCACTCTCATCACCTTGCTTGAGGTATTCATCTTTCTTTCGAATAAAATATTGGTAAACATTATAAACCACTTGTCTCGCTTGTGCACCGATCGGTTTTCCTTGCCGAAGTTTTGAGAGCATTGCATATTATTGTATACGAATGGATATAAATTTCAAAAGATATATAAAAGTCTCAGATTTCCTTGATACACAGCAGACATATGGTGTGTTCGCTTTTAGAGCCAGTGGCAATGAGCGTGACGCTTGATTTTTATTATCAAATTGTGTGACGTCACGTGCTAAGTTATCTGCACATCTTGGAGTGAAGTCTAAAGATAAGAAAAACGGACTATAGGTATGTATATAGCATGGATGATATAACACTGGATTGGTGTCTCGTGGAAATTAACATTGGGATCCGCGACATTGGGATCAGGCCTGCCATCTAGCGAGAGAATTATCGTAGGAGCAAGCCGAGTGAATGCCATCTCTCAGCATTATGACACACGTGGGTGTGGTGTGTTAGTTGGCTCGAAGTGCATATTCCCACGAGTTGGAGGTAATCTTACTGGACCTGAGACGACAAAAAATGGGTAAATGTCAAGTTTAAAGGGACCCTCCCACCTTAACATTAGTTTTGAGTTGAGATAGCCAAGTTTGCGGCCAGGCTCAGAAATCACCATTTATCCTGGTCGCAACCCCCGCAGCTTTATGGTGTTCAAGAAATTTCTTCCCTTTACTTGCAGGGTGGGACCAGCGTGGTCCCTATCTCTTAACCATTACGGGAATCTGATGACGTCATCAGGCTTTCGAACGTCCGTTAAATGTTTGACTAAAACGTTTTGTAGCACGCGGTGGTATATGCTGCTTTGCGCGCAACAAATGCCGCACTTTCAAATAAAGTCGCTAGGAACAGCGGAGATCCCAAAATGTAAACAAAAGTAAAAGTCTAATATCTTGAAAACCGGTGAATATTTTTCGATGAAATTTGGTAGATATTCGTTTTTGCTCCTTCTGAACCGAGCGACATCACTTTCATGCCAATTCATTAACTTTTTTGAAGGTGGGAGGGTCCCTTTAAGTCCTAAGAAGATTTCATTGATAAATTTTTCATATTTTTACATTATTTGACATCCTGAATCCAAAAATGATACTCATATGTCTCGCAAATAAAAGAAAAAAACATAATCAAACCTGACCTAACCTTACCTACTTACCTATAACCTACAACCTACAAACCTACCCTAACCTAACCTAACCTACAAACCTACCTACCTACAACCTAAAACCTACAAACCTACAACCTAACCTAACCTAAAACCTAAAATTTTTGCTGTTTCATATTCGTATCAAAAGCGCCACAGTTGTAGTTAGGACCTAAACTTGACATATACCAAAAAATGTCTTAAATGCTTTAAAGATAAAACGTCAAGCAGCCTTTAGGTAATAACGAAAATAAAATGCGCAAGACGGCGTGTAGGTATTGAACCGCCCAGTCCCATCAGCTTGTACGACCTTTTATATGGTCATGTACTCACATTGGTACAGCAGTTTGACAATATGTCATACATATTTGGTAGGCTTATTCCTTCTTCTCCGAATTTCGCCCGATTTTCTTCATCTTAATTAATGTTACGGCACGTGTCACGTGCCAACTTAGGGGTGTCGAAATTGTTCTACGTAAAGTAACTCCACAATGGCTGGGCCCATTACAGTAAAACTTCGTCAATAGTTAGGCACCCAGTGGCCAATGCATTTCCATGTGTCACTATGGGGGTGCTACTGCACGTGCGCACGTGCGGGGTGCCGCTTCCATATCTCAAGAACGGCTGGGCGGATAACACTCAAACTTGGTACACAAATGTCACATCGATGCTCGCACTGCATTGATCACTGATCAGTGCTTACATTGGAGTCGTTAGGAAAACGATGAAATGAGATGCGTGGTGTTTATGCCTTTCTGTTCCAGCAGTTGATTGATCCGCAACAGTAGACCCTTGTTTGTGAAGGATTCGTCTCCCTTTTCCACTCCTTGTTTAAAATGACATTAACAATGTACGAAGAAGCTCAAACATCAAAGTTGTTTTAGGCGGCTATCTTGGGCCAAGGCTGCGGAGTTGTAGTCAGAGCCAGCGGTTCTGTTCCGACTCGGAGTCGGTTGATTTTTAAAAGCTGTAGTCGGAGTATGAGTCGAACGTCACCGAAAAGTCATCGACTCCACAGACTTAGCAGGGCTGCAGAGTCGGAGTCAGAGTCGGAGTCTGTGTGAATCGACAGTTCTGCTCGGAGGAGTCGGAGTCGATATTTGGATACCGGAATCGGAGTTGGAGCCAAAGTCACTGAACTTTCATCGACTACGCAGCACTGGTTAGGTTCTTTTCATAGAGCGTCTTGAATGACATATTGAGCGGCAATGACGTTAGCAATTCCGTTTAACCTTTTCATTAGACTTATAGATAGTACCTACTACCTACGTACGTTCAATTTGTTCTTTGATCGGACACTTTGTTTGATTTAGGCCAAGTAAAGACTCGTGTGAAAAATAGCGTAAACGACACGTGCTGGCGAAGTCTCCAATAACTCCTTGTTTCACGAACAAGGAGTTATTGGACAGGAAATAACAGGGAACCGCTTATCTTATTACTGACCCTGCACATAAATTTAATAATTTCTTCGCTTTTACTGACATATAAAGACATACCCTTTTGAAAAATTGCACAACAAGCCTGCTACTACACCGCACCCCCGTGTGTCACAATGCTAATCAGCGGCGTTCACTCGGCTTGCTCCTAACTTACGATAATTCTCCCGCTAGGTGGCAGGCCTGAGCTCAATGTCGCCAAAAACTGTGAAGACACCAATCCATTATTATCTCATCCATGTCATAAGCGTAACTTTATATCTCTTTGTGGGTGCTCAAGCACCCCCAATCCTGAGCTCAGCACCCCCTGCCTTCTTAAAGCACCCCCAGCCTCCTCAAAACATTCCCAGCTGACTCAAGGCCCTCAATAATCAGAATGTCCATCTCCTAGTACTGTAATGAGCCCAGTGAATCATGCAAATACTATGCTTACTCAATTCAGTGACTAAGAGAATATACATTGAATAAATCACCACAAATTAAGACGCATGATATTTGTGTTAACATTACATCTGATAGGTATTATCAGGGGCCCGGGAACGATTTTCAAGTTGGGGGGGGGGGGGGGGCGAGCCTAAAATACCTGACATGATGCATATAAAACAGTGGCATAGCTAGGGGTGTAAGGGGACACGTTTCCCCTCCCCCCATCGGGTTCAAAGGGACCCTTGGGTCCGAGAGGCCCTGCGGCGCCATTTGACCGCTGAGGGTTAACGATGGCCATATTTCTACTCAGAAGGGCCCCGTGGGGCTCTTTAGAGCACCTCATGGGCCCTAAATAGCCACACTAAGGTCTCCATAAGGGCCCCACGCCGACTTCTGAGGGCCTCTTGCGGCTTTTAAGGACACCTCGGTGGTCTCCAAAGGCCCGTTAAGCCTGAAACAGACTCTTTCCGCAGTCAGGAAATCGCATGCGAGAGCCTATTCAAATACATGGAAGCACGCTCGCATCAATCGCACGCACCTCCCGCGAGCGATTGATGCGAGAGGAATTACAATGTTTTTGAATAGGCTCTCGCATGCGATTTCCTGAACGCGGAAAGAGTCTGCTTCAGCCTTTACTGGCCTCTGAGAGGTCTTACCGGCCAATGAGGGAAAGTTCTAGGGGCATTTCCCACCTGTGATGGTCCCACACTTATTTTTCTGAGGGCCCCATAACGGCAACTATGTTGTCTATCGGTGTCTATGAGGGCCCACACCGGTGTCTCTGAGGGTTTCACACCCCCAACTCCGAGTGCCTACACCAGTGCCTATTAAAGCCCTATATCGGCGGCTCTGAGGACCCACCCAACACCTGCGCATCTTAAGGCCACCCACTGATGACTTGAGGGCCCCACAACGGTGACCCTGAGGGCCCCACTGGCGTCTGACAGTACCATGCCGGTCTCTTAGGACCCCGCAGGACTTCTTCTGCCGGCCTAATAAGGACCCCTTGCCGGTCACTGAGACCCCCTGCCGGCTTGTAGAGAGTTCGCGTCAGCAGCTCTAAAGGCCCCACACCCGTCTGTAACGGCTCTACACCAGCGTCTATGAGGGCCCGGAGCAACGCCTGTAAGGACCCTCATCGGCGCCTCTGAGAGAATCACACTAGCACCTCTGATCGCCCACACCGGCACCTGCATGGCGGCCCCACACCGGTGCCTCCCTTACCGGCGGCTCTGAGGGCCCTACGCCGGTGATTCTGAGGGTGCCACCGATAACTGAAGGTACCACACAAGCCCTTGGTGTAGCTGAGCTTTAATCCCATACCGGCCCTCCGAGGGCGCCACGTCAGTGGACTCATTGCCCCACACCCCTCCCTCACACCCGGAGCGGGTAAACTGTGTTATACCTATAGCAACGATTTTACCACCGTTGTACGTTATGTATTTCTCAAAGTTGACTCAAAATGGTCCAGTACAAAATCTGGCCTGCCAAACTTATGGCCAAGGTCAGGCCCTAACACGTTTTGGGCAATCAGTCTCAGTCCATGACTCCATTCTTCGGCAACTACGGTGCAAGGCCGATACTGTAGAAACTTGCAATTTGTACCCTTGGCCTGACCTTGACCTTGACCTCAAACTTTAAATTAAGTGCATGTTTTTAGTTATTCGTGATGAGATCTTTCGATTGGCGTTTGAATTTTCCAAATCGGACCAATAGTTCGGGAGATAACAGGGGGGTAAAATTTATCCCCCCAGCCCCGCGCGTTCGGCTGGAGAGTGGAGACCCCAGCCCCGCGCGGGTTAATGCATTGGGTGAGCCAAAATTGTTTTACAGTGGCGCTATTAAAACAAGCTCTCGAACCGATTTAACATCATTTCTTGCATGATGCCTGATGGCTACAGTAAAAAAGAACAGCTAAAAAAACTACAGAAACTATGGAATGCCCTTCTGAATGCTTGAGACGAGGTGTTAGTATCACTGATGTTAGTTGTCGGACTTTCGTCCCCGTCTTGAGTTGAGATGTTAGTTTCACAACGTTTCGGCCAGTTACTTCTCCGGCCGTCGTCAGGTGTTCTTTGGCCCTTAGAAGGACCTGGATGTTGGTGGCGTTGCGCCGTACGCGTCATACCGTTCGAAAGCTCCTGTAGTCAGCGGGAATCGAACTCGGGTTTCCCCGGTGATAGTCCACGGTTCTAACCACTCCACTATCGAGGCAGACATCGTTATGGAGCTGGAAACTTGGTGTCATTTATCCCCCAGATGTTTTTGTGATTTCCTTAGTAGTGGGAGCCATATTGGGCTGATGTCAACGCTTGGCTTGCTGATGGGGTTGCTAGCCAGCGCCATGTGTGCGGCTTCCTTGATTTTTCTGATTTTCCAGTGTGGCTCCTTGTCGATGATGGTGGTATCATCCCAAGCAGGTCTGTGATCTCCTTCAGACCATGCATGCTCCGCCACACCGGATTTCAGTGTTTCGCCTCGGATGGTGGCCTTCCTGTGTTCTTCGAGCCTGACCGCCAGTGGGCGGCCAGTCTCGCCCTTGTATGACCTGCCGCAGCTGCACGGGATGTCGTATATGCAGTTCTTTGTTTGCTCCTTGGTGGTTGGCGGTCTGACCTTTGTGAGTGACCTGCGGAGGGTGGTGGTACTTCTGAACACCGTCCTGATGTTGTATGCTCCGCAGATTCGCCTTAGCTTCTCTGACAGTCCTCTGTTGTATGGGAGGGATACTGTCGCGATTGGCTTATCCCTTGGTTGTTGTTGGGATGCTTCCTTGGGTTTGTGTTTCATGAAGCTCGTTGGGTATCCGTTTCTCCTGAAGGTGCTGGTAAGGCGTGACATTTCCATCTTTCTGGCTGCTTCGTCTCCACAGATGTTGGTGGCTCGGGTCTGCAGGCATCTTACGATACCTTTCTTGACTGTGTCTGGGTGGTGTGACTTGAAGTTGAGGTAGCGGTCGGTCGCTGTTGGTTTGCGGTAGACCGATGTTCTGAATGCTTCCTCAGATTTCTCCACTTGGACGTCAAGGAATGGTAGTTTGTTGTCGACTTCTGTTTCCATTGTGAATTGGATGGAGGGTCGGAGGCTGTTGAGGTGGTCTAGGAACGGTGTTATGTCCTCGCGATGGTCCCACAGGACGAATGTGTCGTCGACATATCGCAGCCACAGGGATGGTTTCAGTGGTGCTGTTTGTAAGGCCAGTTCCTCGAAGTGTTCCATGTAGATGTTGGCGATCACCGGTGACAGGGGTGAACCCATGGCCATTCCTTCAGTTTGTTGGTAGTAGTCATCGCCCAGTTGGAAGGCGGTGGTGGTGACACAGAATGTCAGGAGTTCCATGATGTCATCAGTCGGGATTGTCGTTCTTTCGGGCAGTGTATCGTCGCTCTCCAGTCTTGTCCTCACTATGCTCAGAGCTTCGGTAGTGGGCACATTGGTGAACAGACTCACCACATCGAAGCTTACCATTTGCATGTTCGGCGAAGGTCGCATGGCCCCAATCGAGGAAGCAACATCCCACATTAACAGAGAACATGCAGAAGAACTACGCTGGAAAGTCAGGCATGCATTGGAAAGGGCCAAACCGCCAAAGGCCAATACCACCAAAGAGGAACTGGCAGCAATCAACAACCTCAAACAAGACGGCAGCATCATCATACTTCCAGCAGACAAAGGAAACACCACCGTTGTCATGGACAAGAAGGAATACGACCACAAGATGAACAGCATTGTGACAGATGGATCGTACACCAAACTGAAGAAAGACCCAACCCCGCCCTGCGAACGCAAACTAACAAAGCTCCTTAAGAAGAACAAGGACAAGGAACAACTCACGGACGCCCAGTACAGAAAGCTGAGCCAACATCACAGCAAACTTCCACACATGTACGGGCTGCCAAAGGTACACAAGACCAATGTACCGCTAAGACCAATAGTAAGCTGCCGTGGCTCAGCCTGCCATCCTCTGAGCCAGTTCCTCGTCAAGATCATCAACCCACTGAGTGGCAAAACACCTACATATGTCAAGAACTCAGCCCACTTCGTCTCACTGGTTCAGGCCATGCGACCTTCGCCGAACATGCAAATGGTAAGCTTCGATGTGGTGAGTCTGTTCACCAATGTGCCCACTACCGAAGCTCTGAGCATAGTGAGGACAAGACTGGAGAGCGACGATACACTGCCCGAAAGAACGACAATCCCGACTGATGACATCATGGAACTCCTGACATTCTGTGTCACCACCACCGCCTTCCAACTGGGCGATGACTACTACCAACAAACTGAAGGAATGGCCATGGGTTCACCCCTGTCACCGGTGATCGCCAACATCTACATGGAACACTTCGAGGAACTGGCCTTACAAACAGCACCACTGAAACCATCCCTGTGGCTGCGATATGTCGACGACACATTCGTCCTGTGGGACCATCGCGAGGACATAACACCGTTCCTAGACCACCTCAACAGCCTCCGACCCTCCATCCAATTCACAATGGAAACAGAAGTCGACAACAAACTACCATTCCTTGACGTCCAAGTGGAGAAATCTGAGGAAGCATTCAGAACATCGGTCTACCGCAAACCAACAGCGACCGACCGCTACCTCAACTTCAAGTCACACCACCCAGACACAGTCAAGAAAGGTATCGTAAGATGCCTGCAGACCCGAGCCACCAACATCTGTGGAGACGAAGCAGCCAGAAAGATGGAAATGTCACGCCTTACCAGCACCTTCAGGAGAAACGGATACCCAACGAGCTTCATGAAACACAAACCCAAGGAAGCATCCCAACAACAACCAAGGGATAAGCCAATCGCGACAGTATCCCTCCCATACAACAGAGGACTGTCAGAGAAGCTAAGGCGAATCTGCGGAGCATACAACATCAGGACGGTGTTCAGAAGTACCACCACCCTCCGCAGGTCACTCACAAAGGTCAGACCGCCAACCACCAAGGAGCAAACAAAGAACTGCATATACGACATCCCGTGCAGCTGCGGCAGGTCATACAAGGGCGAGACTGGCCGCCCACTGGCGGTCAGGCTCGAAGAACACAGGAAGGCCACCATCCGAGGCGAAACACTGAAATCCGGTGTGGCGGAGCATGCATGGTCTGAAGGAGATCACAGACCTGCTTGGGATGATACCACCATCATCGACAAGGAGCCACACTGGAAAATCAGAAAAATCAAGGAAGCCGCACACATGGCGCTGGCTAGCAACCCCATCAGCAAGCCAAGCGTTGACATCAGCCCAATATGGCTCCCACTACTAAGGAAATCACAAAAACATCTGGGGGATAAATGACACCAAGTTTCCAGCTCCATAACGATGTCTGCCTCGATAGTGGAGTGGTTAGAACCGTGGACTATCACCGGGGAAACCCGAGTTCGATTCCCGCTGACTACAGGAGCTTTCGAACGGTATGACGCGTACGGCGCAACGCCACCAGTGCCGCTCTAATGGTGTCCAAAGTGACCTTTTTCCCTTCCAGGTACATGGCATGCACCATTCTTCTGAACGCGCACTGGTCAAACTCGTCGAAGTACTCGCGTGGCCCCCTGTTAGGGCGCTGGCGGGCTGGAGACTGGCATCCATGTGTCTCTATTCCACTCTTGAATGCATTAACAGAGGCAATCGACACTCCAGTAGCAGAGCTGGTCTCCTTCGCTACGTTAATGCTAGCCGCTGCACTCTCATCACCTTGCTTGAGGTATTCATCTTTCTTTCGAATAAAATATTGGTAAACATTATAAACCACTTGTCTCGCTTGTGCACCGATCGGTTTTCCTTGCCGAAGTTTTGAGAGCATTGCATATTATTGTATACGAATGGATATAAATTTCAAAAGATATATAAAAGTCTCAGATTTCCTTGATACACAGCAGACATATGGTGTGTTCGCTTTTAGAGCCAGTGGCAATGAGCGTGACGCTTGATTTTTATTATCAAATTGTGTGACGTCACGTGCTAAGTTATCTGCACATCTTGGAGTGAAGTCTAAAGATAAGAAAAACGGACTATAGGTATGTATATAGCATGGATGATATAACACTGGATTGGTGTCTCGTGGAAATTAACATTGGGATCCGCGACATTGGGATCAGGCCTGCCATCTAGCGAGAGAATTATCGTAGGAGCAAGCCGAGTGAATGCCATCTCTCAGCATTATGACACACGTGGGTGTGGTGTGTTAGTTGGCTCGAAGTGCATATTCCCACGAGTTGGAGGTAATCTTACTGGACCTGAGACGACAAAAAATGGGTAAATGTCAAGTTTAAAGGGACCCTCCCACCTTAACATTAGTTTTGAGTTGAGATAGCCAAGTTTGCGGCCAGGCTCAGAAATCACCATTTATCCTGGTCGCAACCCCCGCAGCTTTATGGTGTTCAAGAAATTTCTTCCCTTTACTTGCAGGGTGGGACCAGCGTGGTCCCTATCTCTTAACCATTACGGGAATCTGATGACGTCATCAGGCTTTCGAACGTCCGTTAAATGTTTGACTAAAACGTTTTGTAGCACGCGGTGGTATATGCTGCTTTGCGCGCAACAAATGCCGCACTTTCAAATAAAGTCGCTAGGAACAGCGGAGATCCCAAAATGTAAACAAAAGTAAAAGTCTAATATCTTGAAAACCGGTGAATATTTTTCGATGAAATTTGGTAGATATTCGTTTTTGCTCCTTCTGAACCGAGCGACATCACTTTCATGCCAATTCATTAACTTTTTTGAAGGTGGGAGGGTCCCTTTAAGTCCTAAGAAGATTTCATTGATAAATTTTTCATATTTTTACATTATTTGACATCCTGAATCCAAAAATGATACTCATATGTCTCGCAAATAAAAGAAAAAAAACATAATCAAACCTGACCTAACCTTACCTACTTACCTATAACCTACAACCTACAAACCTACCCTAACCTAACCTAACCTACAAACCTACCTACCTACAACCTAAAACCTACAAACCTACAACCTAACCTAACCTAAAACCTAAAATTTTTGCTGTTTCATATTCGTATCAAAAGCGCCACAGTTGTAGTTAGGACCTAAACTTGACATATACCAAAAAAATGTCTTAAATGCTTTAAAGATAAAACGTCAAGCAGCCTTTAGGTAATAACGAAAATAAAATGCGCAAGACGGCGTGTAGGTATTGAACCGCCCAGTCCCATCAGCTTGTACGACCTTTTATATGGTCATGTACTCACATTGGTACAGCAGTTTGACAATATGTCATACATATTTGGTAGGCTTATTCCTTCTTCTCCGAATTTCGCCCGATTTTCTTCATCTTAATTAATGTTACGGCACGTGTCACGTGCCAACTTAGGGGTGTCGAAATTGTTCTACGTAAAGTAACTCCACAATGGCTGGGCCCATTACAGTAAAACTTCGTCAATAGTTAGGCACCCAGTGGCCAATGCATTTCCATGTGTCACTATGGGGGTGCTACTGCACGTGCGCACGTGCGGGGTGCCGCTTCCATATCTCAAGAACGGCTGGGCGGATAACACTCAAACTTGGTACACAAATGTCACATCGATGCTCGCACTGCATTGATCACTGATCAGTGCTTACATTGGAGTCGTTAGGAAAACGATGAAATGAGATGCGTGGTGTTTATGCCTTTCTGTTCCAGCAGTTGATTGATCCGCAACAGTAGACCCTTGTTTGTGAAGGATTCGTCTCCCTTTTCCACTCCTTGTTTAAAATGACATTAACAATGTACGAAGAAGCTCAAACATCAAAGTTGTTTTAGGCGGCTATCTTGGGCCAAGGCTGCGGAGTTGTAGTCAGAGCCAGCGGTTCTGTTCCGACTCGGAGTCGGTTGATTTTTAAAAGCTGTAGTCGGAGTATGAGTCGAACGTCACCGAAAAGTCATCGACTCCACAGACTTAGCAGGGCTGCAGAGTCGGAGTCAGAGTCGGAGTCTGTGTGAATCGACAGTTCTGCTCGGAGGAGTCGGAGTCGATATTTGGATACCGGAATCGGAGTTGGAGCCAAAGTCACTGAACTTTCATCGACTACGCAGCACTGGTTAGGTTCTTTTCATAGAGCGTCTTGAATGACATATTGAGCGGCAATGACGTTAGCAATTCCGTTTAACCTTTTCATTAGACTTATAGATAGTACCTACTACCTACGTACGTTCAATTTGTTCTTTGATCGGACACTTTGTTTGATTTAGGCCAAGTAAAGACTCGTGTGAAAAATAGCGTAAACGACACGTGCTGGCGAAGTCTCCAATAACTCCTTGTTTCACGAACAAGGAGTTATTGGACAGGAAATAACAGGGAACCGCTTATCTTATTACTGACCCTGCACATAAATTTAATAATTTCTTCGCTTTTACTGACATATAAAGACATACCCTTTTGAAAAATTGCACAACAAGCCTGCTACTACACCGCACCCCCGTGTGTCACAATGCTAATCAGCGGCGTTCACTCGGCTTGCTCCTAACTTACGATAATTCTCCCGCTAGGTGGCAGGCCTGAGCTCAATGTCGCCAAAAACTGTGAAGACACCAATCCATTATTATCTCATCCATGTCATAAGCGTAACTTTATATCTCTTTGTGGGTGCTCAAGCACCCCCAATCCTGAGCTCAGCACCCCCTGCCTTCTTAAAGCACCCCCAGCCTCCTCAAAACATTCCCAGCTGACTCAAGGCCCTCAATAATCAGAATGTCCATCTCCTAGTACTGTAATGAGCCCAGTGAATCATGCAAATACTATGCTTACTCAATTCAGTGACTAAGAGAATATACATTGAATAAATCACCACAAATTAAGACGCATGATATTTGTGTTAACATTACATCTGATAGGTATTATCAGGGGCCCGGGAACGATTTTCAAGTTGGGGGGGGGGGGGGCGAGCCTAAAATACCTGACATGATGCATATAAAACAGTGGCATAGCTAGGGGTGTAAGGGGACACGTTTCCCCTCCCCCCATCGGGTTCAAAGGGACCCTTGGGTCCGAGAGGCCCTGCGGCGCCATTTGACCGCTGAGGGTTAACGATGGCCATATTTCTACTCAGAAGGGCCCCGTGGGGCTCTTTAGAGCACCTCATGGGCCCTAAATAGCCACACTAAGGTCTCCATAAGGGCCCCACGCCGACTTCTGAGGGCCTCTTGCGGCTTTTAAGGACACCTCGGTGGTCTCCAAAGGCCCGTTAAGCCTGAAACAGACTCTTTCCGCAGTCAGGAAATCGCATGCGAGAGCCTATTCAAATACATGGAAGCACGCTCGCATCAATCGCACGCACCTCCCGCGAGCGATTGATGCGAGAGGAATTACAATGTTTTTGAATAGGCTCTCGCATGCGATTTCCTGAACGCGGAAAGAGTCTGCTTCAGCCTTTACTGGCCTCTGAGAGGTCTTACCGGCCAATGAGGGAAAGTTCTAGGGGCATTTCCCACCTGTGATGGTCCCACACTTATTTTTCTGAGGGCCCCATAACGGCAACTATGTTGTCTATCGGTGTCTATGAGGGCCCACACCGGTGTCTCTGAGGGTTTCACACCCCCAACTCCGAGTGCCTACACCAGTGCCTATTAAAGCCCTATATCGGCGGCTCTGAGGACCCACCCAACACCTGCGCATCTTAAGGCCACCCACTGATGACTTGAGGGCCCCACAACGGTGACCCTGAGGGCCCCACTGGCGTCTGACAGTACCATGCCGGTCTCTTAGGACCCCGCAGGACTTCTTCTGCCGGCCTAATAAGGACCCCTTGCCGGTCACTGAGACCCCCTGCCGGCTTGTAGAGAGTTCGCGTCAGCAGCTCTAAAGGCCCCACACCCGTCTGTAACGGCTCTACACCAGCGTCTATGAGGGCCCGGAGCAACGCCTGTAAGGACCCTCATCGGCGCCTCTGAGAGAATCACACTAGCACCTCTGATCGCCCACACCGGCACCTGCATGGCGGCCCCACACCGGTGCCTCCCTTACCGGCGGCTCTGAGGGCCCTACGCCGGTGATTCTGAGGGTGCCACCGATAACTGAAGGTACCACACAAGCCCTTGGTGTAGCTGAGCTTTAATCCCATACCGGCCCTCCGAGGGCGCCACGTCAGTGGACTCATTGCCCCACACCCCTCCCTCACACCCGGAGCGGGTAAACTGTGTTATACCTATAGCAACGATTTTACCACCGTTGTACGTTATGTATTTCTCAAAGTTGACTCAAAATGGTCCAGTACAAAATCTGGCCTGCCAAACTTATGGCCAAGGTCAGGCCCTAACACGTTTTGGGCAATCAGTCTCAGTCCATGACTCCATTCTTCGGCAACTACGGTGCAAGGCCGATACTGTAGAAACTTGCAATTTGTACCCTTGGCCTGACCTTGACCTTGACCTCAAACTTTAAATTAAGTGCATGTTTTTAGTTATTCGTGATGAGATCTTTCGATTGGCGTTTGAATTTTCCAAATCGGACCAATAGTTCGGGAGATAACAGGGGGGTAAAATTTATCCCCCCAGCCCCGCGCGTTCGGCTGGAGAGTGGAGACCCCAGCCCCGCGCGGGTTAATGCATTGGGTGAGCCAAAATTGTTTTACAGTGGCGCTATTAAAACAAGCTCTCGAACCGATTTAACATCATTTCTTGCATGATGCCTGATGGCTACAGTAAAAAAGAACAGCTAAAAAAACTACAGAAACTATGGAATGCCCTTCTGAATGCTTGAGACGAGGTGTTAGTATCACTGATGTTAGTTGTCGGACTTTCGTCCCCGTCTTGAGTTGAGATGTTAGTTTCACAACGTTTCGGCCAGTTACTTCTCCGGCCGTCGTCAGGTGTTCTTTGGCCCTTAGAAGGACCTGGATGTTGGTGGCGTTGCGCCGTACGCGTCATACCGTTCGAAAGCTCCTGTAGTCAGCGGGAATCGAACTCGGGTTTCCCCGGTGATAGTCCACGGTTCTAACCACTCCACTATCGAGGCAGACATCGTTATGGAGCTGGAAACTTGGTGTCATTTATCCCCCAGATGTTTTTGTGATTTCCTTAGTAGTGGGAGCCATATTGGGCTGATGTCAACGCTTGGCTTGCTGATGGGGTTGCTAGCCAGCGCCATGTGTGCGGCTTCCTTGATTTTTCTGATTTTCCAGTGTGGCTCCTTGTCGATGATGGTGGTATCATCCCAAGCAGGTCTGTGATCTCCTTCAGACCATGCATGCTCCGCCACACCGGATTTCAGTGTTTCGCCTCGGATGGTGGCCTTCCTGTGTTCTTCGAGCCTGACCGCCAGTGGGCGGCCAGTCTCGCCCTTGTATGACCTGCCGCAGCTGCACGGGATGTCGTATATGCAGTTCTTTGTTTGCTCCTTGGTGGTTGGCGGTCTGACCTTTGTGAGTGACCTGCGGAGGGTGGTGGTACTTCTGAACACCGTCCTGATGTTGTATGCTCCGCAGATTCGCCTTAGCTTCTCTGACAGTCCTCTGTTGTATGGGAGGGATACTGTCGCGATTGGCTTATCCCTTGGTTGTTGTTGGGATGCTTCCTTGGGTTTGTGTTTCATGAAGCTCGTTGGGTATCCGTTTCTCCTGAAGGTGCTGGTAAGGCGTGACATTTCCATCTTTCTGGCTGCTTCGTCTCCACAGATGTTGGTGGCTCGGGTCTGCAGGCATCTTACGATACCTTTCTTGACTGTGTCTGGGTGGTGTGACTTGAAGTTGAGGTAGCGGTCGGTCGCTGTTGGTTTGCGGTAGACCGATGTTCTGAATGCTTCCTCAGATTTCTCCACTTGGACGTCAAGGAATGGTAGTTTGTTGTCGACTTCTGTTTCCATTGTGAATTGGATGGAGGGTCGGAGGCTGTTGAGGTGGTCTAGGAACGGTGTTATGTCCTCGCGATGGTCCCACAGGACGAATGTGTCGTCGACATATCGCAGCCACAGGGATGGTTTCAGTGGTGCTGTTTGTAAGGCCAGTTCCTCGAAGTGTTCCATGTAGATGTTGGCGATCACCGGTGACAGGGGTGAACCCATGGCCATTCCTTCAGTTTGTTGGTAGTAGTCATCGCCCAGTTGGAAGGCGGTGGTGGTGACACAGAATGTCAGGAGTTCCATGATGTCATCAGTCGGGATTGTCGTTCTTTCGGGCAGTGTATCGTCGCTCTCCAGTCTTGTCCTCACTATGCTCAGAGCTTCGGTAGTGGGCACATTGGTGAACAGACTCACCACATCGAAGCTTACCATTTGCATGTTCGGCGAAGGTCGCATGGCCCCAATCGAGGAAGCAACATCCCACATTAACAGAGAACATGCAGAAGAACTACGCTGGAAAGTCAGGCATGCATTGGAAAGGGCCAAACCGCCAAAGGCCAATACCACCAAAGAGGAACTGGCAGCAATCAACAACCTCAAACAAGACGGCAGCATCATCATACTTCCAGCAGACAAAGGAAACACCACCGTTGTCATGGACAAGAAGGAATACGACCACAAGATGAACAGCATTGTGACAGATGGATCGTACACCAAACTGAAGAAAGACCCAACCCCGGCCTGCGAACGCAAACTAACAAAGCTCCTTAAGAAGAACAAGGACAAGGAACAACTCACGGACGCCCAGTACAGAAAGCTGAGCCAACATCACAGCAAACTTCCACACATGTACGGGCTGCCAAAGGTACACAAGACCAATGTACCGCTAAGACCAATAGTAAGCTGCCGTGGCTCAGCCTGCCATCCTCTGAGCCAGTTCCTCGTCAAGATCATCAACCCACTGAGTGGCAAAACACCTACATATGTCAAGAACTCAGCCCACTTCGTCTCACTGGTTCAGGCCATGCGACCTTCGCCGAACATGCAAATGGTAAGCTTCGATGTGGTGAGTCTGTTCACCAATGTGCCCACTACCGAAGCTCTGAGCATAGTGAGGACAAGACTGGAGAGCGACGATACACTGCCCGAAAGAACGACAATCCCGACTGATGACATCATGGAACTCCTGACATTCTGTGTCACCACCACCGCCTTCCAACTGGGCGATGACTACTACCAACAAACTGAAGGAATGGCCATGGGTTCACCCCTGTCACCGGTGATCGCCAACATCTACATGGAACACTTCGAGGAACTGGCCTTACAAACAGCACCACTGAAACCATCCCTGTGGCTGCGATATGTCGACGACACATTCGTCCTGTGGGACCATCGCGAGGACATAACACCGTTCCTAGACCACCTCAACAGCCTCCGACCCTCCATCCAATTCACAATGGAAACAGAAGTCGACAACAAACTACCATTCCTTGACGTCCAAGTGGAGAAATCTGAGGAAGCATTCAGAACATCGGTCTACCGCAAACCAACAGCGACCGACCGCTACCTCAACTTCAAGTCACACCACCCAGACACAGTCAAGAAAGGTATCGTAAGATGCCTGCAGACCCGAGCCACCAACATCTGTGGAGACGAAGCAGCCAGAAAGATGGAAATGTCACGCCTTACCAGCACCTTCAGGAGAAACGGATACCCAACGAGCTTCATGAAACACAAACCCAAGGAAGCATCCCAACAACAACCAAGGGATAAGCCAATCGCGACAGTATCCCTCCCATACAACAGAGGACTGTCAGAGAAGCTAAGGCGAATCTGCGGAGCATACAACATCAGGACGGTGTTCAGAAGTACCACCACCCTCCGCAGGTCACTCACAAAGGTCAGACCGCCAACCACCAAGGAGCAAACAAAGAACTGCATATACGACATCCCGTGCAGCTGCGGCAGGTCATACAAGGGCGAGACTGGCCGCCCACTGGCGGTCAGGCTCGAAGAACACAGGAAGGCCACCATCCGAGGCGAAACACTGAAATCCGGTGTGGCGGAGCATGCATGGTCTGAAGGAGATCACAGACCTGCTTGGGATGATACCACCATCATCGACAAGGAGCCACACTGGAAAATCAGAAAAATCAAGGAAGCCGCACACATGGCGCTGGCTAGCAACCCCATCAGCAAGCCAAGCGTTGACATCAGCCCAATATGGCTCCCACTACTAAGGAAATCACAAAAACATCTGGGGGATAAATGACACCAAGTTTCCAGCTCCATAACGATGTCTGCCTCGATAGTGGAGTGGTTAGAACCGTGGACTATCACCGGGGAAACCCGAGTTCGATTCCCGCTGACTACAGGAGCTTTCGAACGGTATGACGCGTACGGCGCAACGCCACCAGTGCCGCTCTAATGGTGTCCAAAGTGACCTTTTTCCCTTCCAGGTACATGGCATGCACCATTCTTCTGAACGCGCACTGGTCAAACTCGTCGAAGTACTCGCGTGGCCCCCTGTTAGGGCGCTGGCGGGCTGGAGACTGGCATCCATGTGTCTCTATTCCACTCTTGAATGCATTAACAGAGGCAATCGACACTCCAGTAGCAGAGCTGGTCTCCTTCGCTACGTTAATGCTAGCCGCTGCACTCTCATCACCTTGCTTGAGGTATTCATCTTTCTTTCGAATAAAATATTGGTAAACATTATAAACCACTTGTCTCGCTTGTGCACCGATCGGTTTTCCTTGCCGAAGTTTTGAGAGCATTGCATATTATTGTATACGAATGGATATAAATTTCAAAAGATATATAAAAGTCTCAGATTTCCTTGATACACAGCAGACATATGGTGTGTTCGCTTTTAGAGCCAGTGGCAATGAGCGTGACGCTTGATTTTTATTATCAAATTGTGTGACGTCACGTGCTAAGTTATCTGCACATCTTGGAGTGAAGTCTAAAGATAAGAAAAACGGACTATAGGTATGTATATAGCATGGATGATATAACACTGGATTGGTGTCTCGTGGAAATTAACATTGGGATCCGCGACATTGGGATCAGGCCTGCCATCTAGCGAGAGAATTATCGTAGGAGCAAGCCGAGTGAATGCCATCTCTCAGCATTATGACACACGTGGGTGTGGTGTGTTAGTTGGCTCGAAGTGCATATTCCCACGAGTTGGAGGTAATCTTACTGGACCTGAGACGACAAAAAATGGGTAAATGTCAAGTTTAAAGGGACCCTCCCACCTTAACATTAGTTTTGAGTTGAGATAGCCAAGTTTGCGGCCAGGCTCAGAAATCACCATTTATCCTGGTCGCAACCCCCGCAGCTTTATGGTGTTCAAGAAATTTCTTCCCTTTACTTGCAGGGTGGGACCAGCGTGGTCCCTATCTCTTAACCATTACGGGAATCTGATGACGTCATCAGGCTTTCGAACGTCCGTTAAATGTTTGACTAAAACGTTTTGTAGCACGCGGTGGTATATGCTGCTTTGCGCGCAACAAATGCCGCACTTTCAAATAAAGTCGCTAGGAACAGCGGAGATCCCAAAATGTAAACAAAAGTAAAAGTCTAATATCTTGAAAACCGGTGAATATTTTTCGATGAAATTTGGTAGATATTCGTTTTTGCTCCTTCTGAACCGAGCGACATCACTTTCATGCCAATTCATTAACTTTTTTGAAGGTGGGAGGGTCCCTTTAAGTCCTAAGAAGATTTCATTGATAAATTTTTCATATTTTTACATTATTTGACATCCTGAATCCAAAAATGATACTCATATGTCTCGCAAATAAAAGAAAAAAACATAATCAAACCTGACCTAACCTTACCTACTTACCTATAACCTACAACCTACAAACCTACCCTAACCTAACCTAACCTACAAACCTACCTACCTACAACCTAAAACCTACAAACCTACAACCTAACCTAACCTAAAACCTAAAATTTTTGCTGTTTCATATTCGTATCAAAAGCGCCACAGTTGTAGTTAGGACCTAAACTTGACATATACCAAAAAATGTCTTAAATGCTTTAAAGATAAAACGTCAAGCAGCCTTTAGGTAATAACGAAAATAAAATGCGCAAGACGGCGTGTAGGTATTGAACCGCCCAGTCCCATCAGCTTGTACGACCTTTTATATGGTCATGTACTCACATTGGTACAGCAGTTTGACAATATGTCATACATATTTGGTAGGCTTATTCCTTCTTCTCCGAATTTCGCCCGATTTTCTTCATCTTAATTAATGTTACGGCACGTGTCACGTGCCAACTTAGGGGTGTCGAAATTGTTCTACGTAAAGTAACTCCACAATGGCTGGGCCCATTACAGTAAAACTTCGTCAATAGTTAGGCACCCAGTGGCCAATGCATTTCCATGTGTCACTATGGGGGTGCTACTGCACGTGCGCACGTGCGGGGTGCCGCTTCCATATCTCAAGAACGGCTGGGCGGATAACACTCAAACTTGGTACACAAATGTCACATCGATGCTCGCACTGCATTGATCACTGATCAGTGCTTACATTGGAGTCGTTAGGAAAACGATGAAATGAGATGCGTGGTGTTTATGCCTTTCTGTTCCAGCAGTTGATTGATCCGCAACAGTAGACCCTTGTTTGTGAAGGATTCGTCTCCCTTTTCCACTCCTTGTTTAAAATGACATTAACAATGTACGAAGAAGCTCAAACATCAAAGTTGTTTTAGGCGGCTATCTTGGGCCAAGGCTGCGGAGTTGTAGTCAGAGCCAGCGGTTCTGTTCCGACTCGGAGTCGGTTGATTTTTAAAAGCTGTAGTCGGAGTATGAGTCGAACGTCACCGAAAAGTCATCGACTCCACAGACTTAGCAGGGCTGCAGAGTCGGAGTCAGAGTCGGAGTCTGTGTGAATCGACAGTTCTGCTCGGAGGAGTCGGAGTCGATATTTGGATACCGGAATCGGAGTTGGAGCCAAAGTCACTGAACTTTCATCGACTACGCAGCACTGGTTAGGTTCTTTTCATAGAGCGTCTTGAATGACATATTGAGCGGCAATGACGTTAGCAATTCCGTTTAACCTTTTCATTAGACTTATAGATAGTACCTACTACCTACGTACGTTCAATTTGTTCTTTGATCGGACACTTTGTTTGATTTAGGCCAAGTAAAGACTCGTGTGAAAAATAGCGTAAACGACACGTGCTGGCGAAGTCTCCAATAACTCCTTGTTTCACGAACAAGGAGTTATTGGACAGGAAATAACAGGGAACCGCTTATCTTATTACTGACCCTGCACATAAATTTAATAATTTCTTCGCTTTTACTGACATATAAAGACATACCCTTTTGAAAAATTGCACAACAAGCCTGCTACTACACCGCACCCCCGTGTGTCACAATGCTAATCAGCGGCGTTCACTCGGCTTGCTCCTAACTTACGATAATTCTCCCGCTAGGTGGCAGGCCTGAGCTCAATGTCGCCAAAAACTGTGAAGACACCAATCCATTATTAGCGCTCACCTTTGCCGTTCCGGGTGTCAGAAGATGGTTTACTTACGGATTGAACTTCCCTTCTAACCTGCTTTCGCGTTTTGGCGTATCACGGTCTCGACTTCTATCTCGTCCCTTTGTCGGTTCTTGCTTCCTTTCCGTATCTGCTACATGCTGAAAGACCGACCCGAAGGGCAGATAGAAGGAGACTGGAAGGACGTAGGACAGGTGGTATTGGGCAGTGGGTGGGTGGGAAATTGCTCTGGCGTGCCGTTGTCGGGCGGATGTTCAAACAACAGGCTGTTGCGGCGTTGCCGTTCCGCGAAATAACAAAGCGCATAATAATTAGTTAATATTGATTTCGTGGTGGTAGGGCAGTGTACAAGACTGGCTAAATATTCGATAAGTATTAAATAATAAAGCAATTTTCCCATAGAACTTGTTTTCAGGCTGCGCTCCCTAGATATATAATAAACTCTGGCCGCTCGACGCGCCATCTATGCTCCCGTGTACGGACACTCTCCACGCGGGGCCAGTAGGCACCCGCCCGTCGGTGTGCGTGGGCCGGCCGGTAGACACCCGTCCGTCCGGCGCTAATGTTCCGTGCTGCATCGCGTTGCACAGCACGGTGCCATTAGCGCTCACCTTTGCCGTTCCGGGTGTCAGAAGATGGTTTACTTACGGATTGAACTTCCCTTCTAACCTGCTTTCGCGTTTTGGCGTATCACGGTCTCGACTTCTATCTCGTCCCTTTGTCGGTTCTTGCTTCCTTTCCGTATCTGCTACATGCTGAAAGACGCCAAAGAAACGCTTCGCCGCATGCGTCCGAACCTGCCGGTCCGATGAAAAAGAAATCGTCCAGATAGTGATGAATGTTGGCGTGGTTGCGTGGTGTCGTGTGGCAATTGCGAGCAGATCGGCGAAGTCGTTGAAGATGGAACAGGCTGACCGCAAACCGAATGGTAGCCGGAGGTCAACATAATATGCTCCCTCCCAATGGTGACCGAGCAGCCAGCGCTGTTCCGCGCGAACGGGGATGAGTCTGAAGGCATGTCGGAGGTCGGCTTTTGCGAGAAGCGCGTTCTGGGGTCCGGCGGAGAAGATATGAGCAATAGCACTGTCCATGGAGGTGTAATGTACGGCAAAGGAATCCTTGTCAATGTGACTGTTGACGCTGAGTCCTTCCGGTTGGGACAAATCTAGAATCAGGCGGACGGAGCCGTCGGGCTTGTCTCTCGCCCCGAGCGGGTTGCAGCGGAACGGGGAGTACGGTGGTGATGGGAATGGGCCAGCCGTGTGTCCCCGTGCCACCTCTTGTTGCACCGCCCGGGAGACTGCTGCCGGTCGCGACCGAGCCGAGAGGTTGTTGGGTCGCCAGGTGGATATCTGTGGGCCCGTGTATCCTATGTCGGCTCCGCGCTGGAGACGGTCGAGGACGGTACGGAGAAGGCCGGGATCGACTGCTGCGGCGGCTACGCCATGTAGGGAAGGTATGTCGATAGGTGTGGTAGGAGGGGGCAGGGATGACCGGATGAGGGCGTGCGACTGGCTTACCGTGGGATCTACCGCCACAGTGGGCGGGGGGGCCGTGCTCCGGTCGGCTGCGGAGGGCGTGCCGGCGCCAGGGGGCGCGCGCTTTGCGTCGGGCAGCTTCTGGCGGTGTGCGGCCCTTGGCAGCGGTGGCAGACGTGTCGGCGCCCGCATGCGCCTCCGGGTGGGCATGATCGTGCGTGGTAGTTGAACCGGAGGCATATTTCGTTTCCCTGCCGCTGCTGCTGGGTGGCATACGGCTGTGCCTGTACCGGGGCTGGCGCGGGGGCGTACACTGCTGGTGCCGCGAGCGCTTGTCCGATGGCTTCCGTCAGCGAGGCTGGGTCCTGGTACTCCATATGGTACCGGGCGATGTGCGTCCTCGCCTTGACATCTATGTCGCGTAGGGCGCTAGTA